>NC_092040.1:38599957-38899957 GCF_003086295.3 Arachis hypogaea
GGTGTGTCCGACTTGTTGGACTTGGTGGTGGTGCTGATCCTTCGTCCCGGAGGGTACCTGCAGAGACCGATGCTTAAGTTAGCAAGGGTATTAAGCAGGTATTAAGTAGAATCAGAGTATGAGTTATACCTGGGTGCTCCAGTGTATTTATAATGGTGAGATGTGGCCTCTTGCGGATAAGATAAGTTAGTTATCTTATCTTATCTTTATCTTTCAGTGAGGTCATCTTTAAGGGAACTGCCTTTATCTCTATGGGCTTGGGCTGCCCTTGGATTTGGGGCGCGTTCCTCTATTTGGGCCCTTCGTTTGGGCTTTGCTGTGACTTGGCCGAGCTCTTTGAGGAGAGGTCGGGTTGTCCTGACCTGAAGAGGTCGGTCGCTTTGTCTGTCGAACATCCCGGGTCGGACAGCTCAACCCAGGGTATGAACAGTGCCCCTGCTTGAGCTCGGTCTTTCTGTTGAGGTCGAGTTTTTGACTTCGGTCCTTTCATGACGAAGCCGAACTCAAGCATTTTGTCGATTTCTTCTTTTGTAGAATCTTTTGAATGTAGAACGTTTTCCTCTAAAGGCGCGCGTTTATATCAGCGCTTTGCTTTGGGAACGTAAAGGTTTAGTACCTTCATTAATTGGTATTAATTGCCCCGTTTTCTCCTAGCTTTTATTGAATTTTCTCAAAAATGG
Source organism: Arachis hypogaea (assembly GCF_003086295.3). NCBI lineage: Eukaryota > Viridiplantae > Streptophyta > Magnoliopsida > Fabales > Fabaceae > Arachis > Arachis hypogaea. The sequence goes on from NC_092040.1 coordinate 38,600,638, forward strand.
TTTCTCTTCTTCGCTTTTCTTCGTAACTTCTCCTTTACTCTCTCATTTTCTGTTTCTTCGTAACTTCTTCCTGCAAGTCTGTTCTGTCATTGCTCTCTGTGGAAGAGGGGTGATTACCAGATTTTCTCCTTCTATCTTTGCGGTTTTTCGCTTCTAGGGGTGGCTTTGTTGCTTCTGCTCTTCGGCTCTCCTTTCGAGATTTTTCTTCTATTTCTCCAGGTTCGATTTTTCTTCCTCTGTTCTTTTATATGTCGGTAGAAAGTTTGAATTTTGCTCAGAGAAAGTTGGGATCTTTCTGTTTTTACCATGCCTGATTGTTTGCGTGTTCTGGATTTTCTTCGTTTTTTGGTGCGAGTCTTTTGCTTTTCTCGTTGCTTGAATCTTTCTTAGGGCTTTTGCATGTTGTCGTCGCTTCTGGTTGCGCCTTTGATGATGATTTTTGCTTGATTCTGAAAAGTTTGCGTCTTTGGTGATTTTTTGCTTGGCATTTTTTATGTTTGATAATGCTTTTTGCTGATAGACTGTAGAAAGATGGTGACTTTGTGTTTCCTTTGTTTCCTTTGAGACTTTATTTCTTTCTGATGAGTGCCGGGGCGTAAGCTGTAGAAATTTCTTGAATCCTTGCTTTGTTATTGCCTCCAAAGGATGCCCAGGACTTTGGTTTGAGTCTTGGGGTTTTCCTTTTCGTGGTTTCATCATCTGAGAAGTATTGACCGAGTTGTTTTCTCCCTATCCGAGATATTTGTAGTAACCCCTATCTTTTTTCTTACTTGTAGGATTTAGTTGGCCTCATGTCTTCTCGCAATAACATTGTAGAGATGTCTTCCAGAGTTCTCGAGGGGATGTCCGATTGGCTGGACTCCCTTGTTTTGTTGTGTGTTTCCGTTGTGGATGCTGAATTTTGCACAGAGCTGAGGAAGCGTCATAGGATTTGTGGTGACAATGCTCGCGAGGGGGATTACGAGCTTGTTGCTCCTGATTCTGATGAGAGGGTTTGCTTTCCGACTTCCATTGAGAGGGAGCGTCCCTTCTTCTATGCCTATGAATACTTTTTCAGCCAGTTGAATGTTACTTTTCCTTTTACTGCTTTTGAAACCGACCTGTTGTGGTCGTGTAATATAGCTCCATCCCAGCTTCACCCCAATTCCTGGGGTTTTATTAAAATTTTTCAACTTCTCTGCCGTGAACTAGATCTAACACCTTCCCAGACTCTGTTTCTTTATTTGTTTGTTTCTGCCAAGCCTGGCGGTTCTTCAAAAAAGAAGGCTTCTTGGGTTTCTTTCCGGTCCGCCCAGGGCCATAAAGTGTTTGCGATGTATGACGAGTCCTTTAAGGACTTCAAGAACTACTTCTTTAAAGTTCGAGCTGTCGAGGGAGCCCGCCCCTTTTTCTTGATGAAAATGACGAGCCTGCTTTTCCTCTAGAGTGGCAAAAGAATGTAAGAGTGCTGCGTTACATATGGGAAATGCTTAGTGAGGTTGAGCAGGCCTTTGTAGTTGTTCTTGAAGATTTGTGGGGGAAGCCTCCCCATCTGGATACGAAGAGATTTTTGAGTGATCCATCTTTGGTTTGGGCTGCTTTGGGTACTGTCTGCTTTATTTTATACTTGCTTTCCGAGCTTTTTTCTTCTTCTATGTTGTAATTTGTCTTTTGTGGTTGATTTTGTGTTCTTCAGAGATGTCGAAAAATAATGACTCTATGAAGGCCTTCAAGAAGGCGAAGAAGGCAACTGCTGCTTTAAACATTTCGGCCAAGGCGGCCGGAGAGGGATCTTCCCAGGTTCCAGTTAAACCTCCTGTACCTAGTTCTCCCGGGCCGAGGAAAGCAATTCCTATTCCTTGGGTTCGCTTGGTCGATCCTCCGCAATCTTCTGCTGCAGCTCCTGGTGCCCCTCCTTGTAAGAAGCAAAAGTCATCCGAGCCCTTTACCTGGATGCCCCAGATTTTGATGCTATCGAGTTTGTCGACCAGCAAATTGCCCCCTATGGTGGGCTTTCTATGGACGATGTTTCTCTTCTTCAGCATATGGATTTTATCACTAAAAGTAGTGTGAAGATGGCTCATATGGGTGCCGCTATATTCTGAACAATTCAGGGGATTCCGATTCATGCCACAAAATCTTTTATGGAAGAGGCCAAGTCAGAATTTGATCGAATCAATGGTCTGAAGGAGGAGTTGGAGGTGAAGTTGGCGAAGGTGGAGAAAGAGCTGGAGGGTGAGAAGGCCAGCTCTATTGCCCTTGCTGCTTCTTTGAAGCTGGCCAAAGACATGGCATTGAAACATAAGGATAGCTATGTCTCGGCTTATAGGGAATTGATGCATCTTCGGGAAGATTTGGAAACAGCTCGGGTTAATTATGGTGAGCTTCAAGGTCACCTTGTGGGTAGCGTAACTGCTGCCTCCGAGAACCTGATGGAACAGTTCCGGGTTGTTGCTCCTGATGCCGACTTGACTCTCATCATCCTGGACAATGTCGTGAGGGATGGTAAGATTGTCCCTGATGACCAGGATGATGATGAGGCTGATCCTCCCCCAGTGCCTTCTCTTAAGGTGTCGACCTCCTCTGTTCCTCCCATTACATCTGATCCGGATTGCCAGATTCTGAACCGGGATGATGGAACCGTAGATGTCGTCCCCCTTCAGACTCGTCCCCCTTCCCCTTGTCCTGACGCTGCCAAGAAGGCTCCAGATGTTTGCTGATCTCTTTCTGGATGTATAGTTGGCCTGGCTTGTGGGCTTTTTAAAACTTTTCATTGACATTTTCTAGTTGCTTGTTTAGCAACTTTTTATTTTGAAAAACAAAAGGTAGCTCGCTTTCCCTTCACGGTAGGTTTTGGTGGCCTTCCGGGCCTTATAACTTTTGTGGAGTAACAGAGGTAGTTTTTTGACTTGGTATCTTTTCAGTTTTCTACTGATGTTTGAAATCTTGTATTTCGACCTCTTCGGATTGCTTTGTTTTATTGTTTGTAGCTTGGATCCTTTGAAGTTTGTGACTTATAGGTCCAACTTGTTTCTTGGTGGTTCTTTTGCGTTGGTCCCCCTTTAAGTTATTTCTGTAATCCTCTTTTTAGACCTTTGTCAGGTCTCTTCCAGGGATTACTTTGATAACTTTTTAGTGGCAGGAGTCCGATTTGGTTATGTCGGTCTCCTTTAAGTTATTTTTCGTAGTCCTCTTTCTTGTATCTTTGTCAGATCTCTCTCAGGGACTACTTGTATAACTTTTTTAGTGATAGGAGTCCGACTTGGTTATGTCGGTCTCCTTTAAGTTATTTCTGTAATCCTCTTTTTTGGACCTTTGTCAGGTCTCTTCCAGGGATTACTTTGATAACTTTTTAATGGTAGGAGTCCGACTTGGTTATATCTGTCTCCTTTAAGTTATTTTTCGTAGTCCTCTTTCTTGGATCTTTGTCAGATCTCTTTCAGGGACTACTTGTATAACTTTTTTAGTGATAGGAGTCCGACTTGGTTATGTCGGTCTCCTTTAAGTTATTTCTGTAATCCTCTTTTTGGACCTTTGTCAGGTCTCTTCCAGGGATTACTTTGATAACTTTTTAATGGTAGGAGTCCGACTTGGTTATATCGGTCTCCTTTAAGTTATTTTTTGTAGTCCTCTTTCTTGGATCTTTGTCAGATCTCTTTCAGGGACTACTTGTATAACTTTTTAGTTTTGGGCTGACTTTGTTATGTCAGGCCCTTCTAAGTTAAAATAATCCTCTTTAATAGGGTTGGCCAGATCTCTTTCCAGGGTTTACTTATAACTTGGGTTGACTTGGTCCGACTTCTGAACGTCGGCCAGTCTTTAAGTTATTATATTAGCTATCTGTAAGACCTCGTCAGGTTCTTTTTTTGGATTGCTTTCGATAACTTCTTACATTATTCTGTGTTCATCTTTGCCGATTTGTAGAAAATGGTTGGCGTCTTTAGATCATCCTTTGGGTGAATCGTGTTTTCACCTTTATCGGACGATTGTCTTTATCGTGGTCGCACAGTGAATTTGTTTTTCACTTTCTGCCGACCTGTTGCTTATAATCGGATGATGAATACTTCAGATTAATGCGTCTTGGAATCTTGTAGAATATCTAAATAAACTTTATTCAAAGAAAAAATGCAAATATATACATGTGGGAATTTTCTTGTTCCTTTAAGTCGGGTATGATTTAGGTCTCGACATGGTGCCTCATTAAAAAACCTTTTCAGGAAAAAGAGCGCATCCATTTAGTGAGATCCTTTACCTTTTCTAACTGTAGTACCTTCTTAGGTTGCAGGCTGCCATGATCGAGGAAGCTCTCGTCCATCAAGCTCGAACAGTCTGTAGTAGCCCTTCCCCAGTACTTCAATGACTTGGTAGGGTCCTTTCCAGTTTGCTGCCAGCTTTCCTTCTCCGGGTCGAGTTGTTCCAATGTCATTTCTGATTAGGATGAGATCATTCTCTGCAAAACTTCTCGGCACTACCTTTTGATTATATCTGGAAGCCATTCGTCGCTTTAGAGCTTCTTCCCTGATCCGAGCTCTTTCTTGGATTTCGGGTAGCAAGTTGATCTCTTCTCTCTGAAGTTGGGAGTTTGCTTGTTCATTGTAGTGGACTACTCGGGGAGATCCTTCTTTGATTTCTATTGGAATCATTGCCTCCGCTCCGTATGCTAGTCGGAATGGTGATTCGTTTGGAGTAGAATGGGGGGTTGTTCGATACGCCCATAGGACTTGTGGAAGTTCCTCGGCCCAGGCTCCCTTTGCTTCTTGTAGCCTCCGCTTTAGTCCGGCCAATATGACTTTGTTAGCCGCTTCGGCTTGTCCATTGGCTTGGGGATGTTCGACGGAGGTGAACTGGTGTTTTATGTTCAAGTCGGCCACCAATTTTCTGAAGCCTGCCTCTGTAAATTGGGTACCGTTGTCCGTGGTGATGGAGTATGGTACCCCAAACCTCGTAATAATGTTCCTATATAGGAATTTTCGACTTCTTTGAGCGGTGGCGTTGGCCAGGGGTTCTGCCTCGATCCATTTTGTGAAATAGTCTACTCCTACTATGAGGAATTTTACTTGTCCCAATCCCTGTGGGAAGGGTCCGAGAAGGTCGAGTCCCCATTTCGCAAATGGCCAGGGTGAGGTCACGCTGATGAGCTTTTCTGGTGGGGCAATGTGAAAGTTGGCATGCTTCTGGCATGGTGGACATGTCCTTACAAATTCTGTAGCCTCCTTTTGTAGAGTTGGCCAATAGAATCCCGCCCGGAGTATCTTTTTGGTGAGAGCTTGCGCTCCGAGATGATTTCCACAAATGCCACTGTGTACTTCCTCCAAGACTTCCTTTGTGTTGGAAGTTGGTACGCATTTTAGTAAAGGTGTTGATATCCCTCTTTTGTACAGCGTGTTGTTTATGATAGTGTAGTACTGTGCCTCCCTTTTTAGCCTCTTTGCCTCCTTTTCATCTGTAGGGAGTTCTTCTGTTTTGAGGTAGTTTATTATGGAGGTCATCCATCCTTGATCCCGACCTATTATGGCTAGGATTCTTTCTTCTTTCGCTATTGACGGGTTCTGTAATACCTCCTGGATGAGGCTTCTGTTGTTGCCCCCTGGTTTGGTGCTGGCTAATTTTGAAAGGGCGTCAGCTCGGGCATTTTGCTCACGAGGTATGTGGTGGATCCTATATTCCCCGAGTTGTCCGAGCTGTTCTTTGGTTTTATCCAAATATTTTTTCATGGTCGGATCTTTGGCTTGGTAGCTTCTTGTTATTTGTGAGGTAATGGCTTGTGAGTCACTGTAGATGTTGAGTTTCCGAGCTCCAACCTCCCTAGCCAGCTTCAGACCAGCTAATAGTGCTTCGTATTCTGCCTGGTTATTTGAGGCCGGGAATCTGAATTTAAGGGAGAGCTCAAGTTGAGTTCCTTGGTTGCTCTCAATTATCACACCCGCACCGCTTCCTGTTTTATTCGAGGATCCGTCTACATATATGTTCCATTCTATGGGGATTTCCGGGATGTCTGTAAATTCTGCGATGAAGTCGGCCAGGTGTTGCGATTTGATTACTGTACGCGCCTCGTATTGGAGGTCGAATTCGGACAACTCGATTGCCCATTGTAGGATTCTTCCTGCTAGATCTATTTTCTGCAATATCCATTTTATGAGTTGGTTGGTTCGAACTTTAATGGTATGCGCTTGGAAATATGGGCGAAGCCACCGGAATGTGAGGATCAGAGCGTAGGCAAACTTTTCTATTTTCTGGTAGTTCAGCTCGGATCCCTGTAGTGCTTTGCTAATGAAGTAGATGGGTTTTTGCCCATGTTCGTCTTCTCTAACTAGTGCTGAGGCTATTGCCCGGCTCCCTACTGCGAGATATAATATGAGCGGCTCTCCTTCTCGTGGCCGAGATAGGATAGGTGGCCGTCCTAAGAACTCCTTGAAGTCTAGGAAGGCTTGCTCACATTCTGTCGTCCATTCGAACTGTTTTTCATTTTCTTAAAGTAGCATAGAAGGGAAGAGATCTTATCGCAGCTCCTGCTATGAATCGGGATAGAGCGGCCAACCTCCCGTTGAGTTGTTGTACTTCTTTGATACAGGTTGGGCTCTTCATGTTGAGTATGGCTCGACACTTGTCTGGATTTGCTTCAATCCCCCTTTGTGTGAGCATGAAGCCCAAGAATTTGCCGGCTTCTACTGCGAAGGTGCATTTTGCGGGATTGAGCCACATGCTGTGTTTCTTGATAGTGTAAAACACTTGAGTCAGGTCGGATAACAATGTATCTTCGCTTTGTGTCTTTATCAACATATCGTCTACATAAACTTCCATGATTTTTCTGACGTGATCTGAGAAAACTTTATTCATTAGCCTTTGATAAGTAGCTCCTGCGTTCTTGAGACCAAAAGGCATCACGATGTAATAGTAGTTTGCTTTCGGTGTTAGGAACGAGGTTTTTTCTTGATCTGGTGGATACATGGGGATTTGGTTGTACCCTGAATATGCGTCCATGAATGAGAGATACTTATATCCTGATGAAGCATCCACTAGAGCGTCGATGCTTGGGAGTGGGTAGGGGTCTTTTGGGCAGGCTTTGTTGAGGTCGGTGTAGTCGGTGCACATTCGCCACTTCCCATTTGACTTTTTCACCAAGACGACGTTTGCTAGCCATAGTGGATATTTGACTTCCCTTATGAACCCGGCCTCACGTAGCGCTTGTACTTGTTCTTCTACAGCCTGAGCTCGTTCTGGTCCAAGTTTTCTTCGTCTTTGTTGTACCGGCCGGGATCCTGGATAGACTGCCAATTTGTGGCTCATTAGTTCGGGATCAATACCTGGCATGTCGGCAGCTTTCCATGCGAAGAGATCAACATTATCTCGTAGGAACCGTATTAGTGATTCCTTTATGTATCCCTTCAGGATCGTGCCAATATTAGTTGTTTTATCCGAGGTGTCTCCGATCTGGATTCTTTCTACTTCTCCTTCGGGTTGTGGTCGGAATTCTTCTCGCCTCTGAACTCCACCGAGCTCGATTGTGTGGAACTCTCCTCCTTCACCTCGGAGGTTTAGGCTTTCGTTATAACAGCGACGTGCCATTTTTTGATCTGCCTTTATTGTAGCTATCCCTTCCGTAGTTGGGAATTTCATACATAGATGTGGGGTTGAAACTATTGCGCCAGTTGATTTAACGTTGTCCGACCTATTAAGGCATTGTAGGCTGAGCTTACGTCAACCACGATGTAGTCTATCTTGAGTGTTCTGGATTGGTTCCCCTTTCCGAAGGTTGTATGCAGTGATACGTATCCCAGCGGTTGAACTGGGGCATCTCCTAGTCCGAACAGGCTGTTCGGGTATGCTCTTAGCTCTTTTTCGTCTAGACCGAGTTTGTCGAAGGCAGTTTTGAATAAGATGTCGGCAGAGCTTTCCTGGTCAATTAATGTACGGTGAAGGTTGGCGTTTGCCAGTATGATCGTAATGACCATTGGGTTGTCGTGTCCCGAGATGATTCCGGATGCATCTTCCTTGGTAAACGTGATTGCTGAGATGTCTGGGGCTTCCTTTTTTCCTTCGACGTGGTATACTTCTTTGAGGTGTCACTTTCGGGATGATTTGGAGATTTCCCCTCCGGCAAATCCGCCGTGTATTACGTGAACGTGTCTTTCCGGTGTGCGAGGTGATCGTTCAGATCGTCCAATATCCTCATCCCTTCTTCTTTTTCTTGGTTCGTCATCCCGATTGGCCAAAAACCGATCTAGCTTTCCTTCTCTTACTAGTTTTTCTATGACGTTTTTCAAGTCGAAGCATTCGTTGGTGGAATGCCCTCGAAGTCGGTGATACTCACAGTATTCATTCCGATTTCCTCCTCCTCTTTTTCCTTTAAGTGGCCGAGCTGGAGGGATTTTCTCTGTATGGCAGACTTCTTTGTAAACATCTACCAAGGATACCCTAAGAGGAGTATAGTTATGATATTTTTTTATTTTCTCTCCGGAGCAATCTTCCTTTTTCTTGGATTCTTTATCTCGGTAGGCAGAGTCGAACCTTGAGGTTTAGCCAAGTCGAGAGTTTTCCTCCATGTTGATGTATTTTTGTGCCCGTTCTTGTACTTCGTCTAAGGATGTAGGGTATCTCTTTGATATAGATTGGCTAAATGGTCCTTCTCGTAGTCCATTTATAAGGCCCATAATGGCAGCCTCTGTTGGTAGACTTTGTATGTCAATGCATGTTTTGTTGAATATTTCCATGTAGTTGCGAAGGCTCTCCCGATCTCCTTGCTTGATCCCTAGTAGGCTAGGTGCGTGTTTGGCTTTGTCCTTTTGTATGGAGAATCGGGCCAGGAACTTCTTGGCCAGATCGTCGAAACTCGAGATGGATTTTGGAGGTAGGTTGTCAAACCATTTAATGGCTGTCTTGGTGAGAGTTGTTGGAAAGGCTTTGCAGCGGACTGTATCTGAGGCATCTGTGAGGTACATTCTACTTCTGAAGTTGCTGAGATGATGGTTGGGGTCCGAGGTGCCGTCATATAAAGTCATATCCGGAAGCTTGAAATCTTTTAGAATTTTGGTCTTCATAATTTCTCTGGTGAATGGATCTTGATCTTTCTGAGAGCTATCTTCTGTGGATGATCGAGTAGCTTTAGTTTTAAGATCGGCTTCGAGTTTTACAAGCTTATCTTCTAGTTCTCTGCGCCGCCTTATCTCCCGACGTAGATCTTCTTCCTTTTCACGTCGATGTTGGGCTTCTTTCTCGAGTTGCTCCAATCGATTTTGAAGTGCTTCTATTACTCCTGGATTTGATGAATTTTTGTCTCCATTGGTTTCTGGAGTATCTTTGAGTATTGTGTCCGCGTTTTTATGCGGCGTTCTGTCTTCCAAACCTGAATCGTGGCCGTTGTCATGGCCATCTGCCATGTCAATGGGATGTCTTCCAGGTTCCCTGGCAACGGCGCCAATGTTCCGAGGGTTACCTGAAACTGTAGGTCGATCTTGGATGAGATCATCTGTGTTGGTCGGAACCGACGTGTCCGACAGGTGGGTATCGGCCGGAGCTGGTGTCTCCGACTTGTTGGACTTGGTGGTGGTGCTGATCCTTCGTCCCCGGAGGGTGGGGGGTACCTGCAAGAGACTCCGATGCTTAAGTTAGCAAGGGTATTAAGCAGGTATTAAGTAGAATCAGAGTATGAGTTATACCTGGGTGCTCCAGTGTATTTATAATGGTGAGATGTGGCCTCTTGCGGATAAGATAAGTTAGTTATCTTATCTTATCTTTATCTTTCAGTGAGGTCATCTTTAAGGGAACCGCCTTTATCTCTATGGGCTTGGGCTGCCCTTGGATTTGGGGCGCGTTCCTCTATTTGGGCCCTTCGTTTGGGCTTTCCTGTGACTTGGCCGAGCTCTTTGAGGAGAGGTCGGGTTGTCCTGACCTGAAGAGGTCGGTCGCTTTATCTGTCGAACATCCCGGGTCGGACAGCTCGACCCAGGGTATGAACACCCTTACACTTCAGTATTAAACGCCAGTAAGGGCAGTAAATGGGCGTTTAACGCCCAGTCTGGCACCATTTTGGGCGTTTAACGCCAGAAAGGGGCACCAGACTGGCGTTTAATGCCAGGAATGGGCACCAAGCTGGCGTTAAACGCCAAAAATGGGCACCAGCCCGGCGTTTAACGCTAGGATTGGCAGAAAGAGCAATTTTGCTCGCCACTTGGTGCAGGGATGACTTATCCTTGACACCTCAGGATCTGTGGGCCCCACAGGATCCCCACCTACCCCACCACTCTCTCTCTTCTTCACCCATTCACCAATCACCTCAACATCTCTTCCCCAAAAACCCCACACCTATCAAATCTTACCATTCTCTTCACCACTCACATCCATCCTTCATAAAACCCTACCTACCTCACCATTCAAATTCAAAACACTTTCCCTCCCAAACCCACCCATACATGACCGAACCCTACCCCTCTCTCCACCCCTATATAAACCCATCTTCACCACCTCATTTTCACACAACCTAAACACTACTTCTCCCCCTTGGCCGAACCACAAAACCCCCTCCATCTCCTCCATTCTTTTGCTCGAGGACGAGCAAACCTTCTAAGTTTGGTGTGGTAAAAGCATTGCTTTTTATTTTTCCATAACCATTTATGGCACCTAAGGCCGGAGAAACCTCTAGAAAGAGGAAAGGGAAGGCAAAAGCTTCCACATCCGAGTCATGGAAGATGGAGAGAATCATCTCAAGGGTGCATCAAGACTACTTCTATGAAGTTGTGGCCATGAAGAAGGTGATCCCCGAGGTCCCTTTCAAACTCAAAAAGAGTGAATATCCGGAGATCCGACATGAGATCCGAAGAAGAGGTTGGAAAGTTCTTACCAACCCCATTCAACAAGTCAGAATCTTAATGGTTCAAGAGTTCTATGCCAATGCATGGATCACCAAGAACCATGATCAAAGTGTGAACCCAGATCCAAAGAATTGGCTTACAATGGTACGGGAGAAATGCTTAGATTTTAGTCTGGAAAATGTAAGGTTGGCATTCAACTTGCCCATGATGCAAGGAGATGAACACCCTTACACTAGAAGGGTCAACTTTGATCAAAGGTTGGACCAAGTCCTCATAGACATTTGTGAAGAGGGCGCTCAATGGAAGAGAGATTCAAGAGGGAAGCCGGTTCAACTGAGAAGGCATGACCTCAAGCCCATGGCTAGGGGATGGTTGGAGTTTATCCAACGCTCAATCATTCCCACTAGCAACCAGTCCGAAGTTACTATAGACTGGGCCATCATGATTCATAGCATCATGATTGGAGAGGAAGTAGAAGTTCATGAGGTTATAGCCCAAGAACTTTATAAGGTGGCGGACAAGTCCTCTACCTTGGCAAGGGTAGCCTTTCCTCATCTCATTTGTCACCTCTGTTATTCAGTTGGAATTGACATAGAGGGAGACATCCTCATTGATGAGGACAAGCCCATCACTAAGAAAAGGATGGAGCAAACAAGAGATCACACTCACCATGAATCCCTGAGATGCCTTAAGGGATGCACTTTCCTCCACAAAACTATTGGGAGCAAATCAACACCTCCCTAGGAGAATTGAGTTCCAACATGGGACAACTAAGGGTGGAGCACCAAGAACATTCCATCCTCCTCCATGAAATTAGAGAAGATCAAAGAATCATGAGAGATGAGCAACAAAGGCAAGGAAGAGACATTGAGGAGCTCAAGCACTCCATAAGATCTTCAAGAGGAAGAACAAGCCGCCATCACTAAGGTGGACCTGTTCTTTAATCTCCTTGTTCTTTATTCTCCTGTTTTTCGAATTTGTATGCTTATGTTTATGTCTTATGATCATTAGTGTCTTAGTGTCTATGCCTTAAAGTTATGAATGTCCTATGAATCCATCACCTTTCTTAAATGAAAAATGTTCTTAATTGAAAAAGAGAAGAATTGCATGAATTTTGAATTTTATAATAGATTAATTATTTTGATGTGGTGGCATTACTTTGACTTCTGAATGTATGCTTGAACAGTGCATATGTCTTTTGAATTTGTTGTTCATGAATGTTGGCGCTTGAAAGAATGATGAAAAAGGAGACATGTTACTGAGGATCTGAAAAATCATAAAAATGATTCTTGAAGCAAGAAAAAGCAGTGAATACAAAAAAAAATGAAAAGAAAAAGAAAAAGAAAGATATCTAAAGTTGTGATCCAAGGCAAAAAGAGTGTGCTTAAGAACCCTGGACACCTCTAATTGGGGACTCTAGCAAAGCTGAGTCATAATCTGAAAAGGTTCACCCAGTTATGTGTCTGTGGCATGTATGTATCCGGTAGTAATACTGGAAGACAGAGTGCTTTGAGCCACAGCCAAGACTCATAAAGTAGCTGTGTTCAAGAATCATCATACTTAACTAGGAGAATCAATAACACTATCTAGATTCTGAGTTCCTATAGAAGCCAATCATTCTGAATTTCAAAGGATAGAGTGAGATGCCAAAACTGTTCAGAGGCAAAAAGCTAAAAGCCCCGCTCATCTAATTAATACTGATCTTCATAGATGTTTTTGGAATTCATTGCATATTCTCTTCTTTTTATCTTATTTGATTTTCAGTTGCTTGGGGACAAGCAACAATTTAAGTTTGGTGTTGTGATGAGCGGATAATTTATACGCTTTTTGGCATTGTTTTTAGTATGTTTTTAGTATATTTTAGTTAGTTTTTATTATATTTTTATTAGTTTTTAGTTAAAATTTACTTTTCTAGACTTTACTATGAGATTATGTGTTTTTCTGTGATTTCAGGTATTTTCTGGCTGAAATTGAGGGACCTGAGCAAAAATCTGATTCAGAGGCTGAAAAGGACTGCAGATGCTGTTGGATTCTGACCTCTCTGCACTCGAAGTGGATTTTCTGGAGCTACAGAAGCCCAATTGGCGCGCTCTCCACGGCGTTGGAAAGTAGACATCCTGGGCTTTCCAGAAATGTATAATAGTCTATACTTTGCCCGAGATTTGATGGCCCAAACAGGCGTTCCAAGTCAGCTCAAGAATTCTGGCGTTTAACGCCGGAACTGGCACAAGAATGGGAGTTAAATGCCCAAACTGGCACAAAAGCTGGCGTTTAACTCCAAGAAAAGTCTCTACACATGAAAGCTTCAATGCTCAGCCCAAACACATACCAAGTGGGCCCGGAAGTGGATTTTTATGTCATTTACTCATTCCTGTAAACCCTAGCCTACTAGTTCTCTACAAATAGGACCTTTTGCTATTGTATTTTTGTCTTTCGATCTTTAGATCTTTTGATCATGTTTTTATGATTGAACCCTCTTTGGGAGGCTGGCCATTCGGCCATGCCTAGACCTTTGTTCTTATGTATTTTCAACGGTGGAGTTTCTACACACCATAGATTAAGGTGTGGAGCTCTGCTGTACCTCGAGTATCAATGCAATTACTATTGTTCTTCTATTCAATTCGGCTTATTCTTGTTCTAAGATATCACTTGTTCCTCAACCTGATGAATGTGATGATCCGTGACACTCATCATCATTCTCACCTATGAACGTGTGCCTAACAACCACCTCCATTCTACCTTAGATTGAGTGGATATCTCTTGGATCCCTTAATCGGAATCTTTGTGGTATAAGCTAGAATTGATGGCGGCATTCAAGAGAATCCGGAAGATCTAAACCTTGTCTATGGTATTCTGAGTAGGATTCAAGGATTGAATGACTGTGACGAGCTTCAAACTCCTGAAGGCTGGGCGTTAGTGACAGACGCAAAAGAATCACTGGATTCTATTCCAACCTGATTGAGAACCGACAGATGATTAGCCGTGATGTGACAGAGCGCGTTGAACAGTTTCACTGAGAGGACGGGACTGTAGCCACTGACAACGGTGATGCCCAACATACAGCTTGCCATGGAAAGGAGTAAGAAGGATTGGATGAAGACAGTAGGAAGCAGAGAGACGGAAGGGACAAAGCATCTCCATTCGCTTATCTGAAATTCTCACCAATGAATTACATAAGTATCTCTATCCTTGTTTTATGTTTTATTCATAAATCATCCATAACCATTTGAATCTGCCTGACTGAGATTTACAAGATGACCATAGCTTGCTTCATACCAACAATCTCCGTGGGATCGACCCTTACTCGCATAAGGTTTATTACTTGGACGACCTAGTGCACTTGCTGGTTAGTTGTGCGAAGTTGTGATAAAGAGTTGAGATTGCAATTGAGTGTACCATGTTGATGGTGCCATTGATGATCACAATTTCGTGCACCAATTCACCATAGCCATTAGATTGGTATGCATCAAAAATTGGCTCTTCTTCATAGTGCATTGGTAGAGGTTGTTGCCATGAGGATTGATCATATGCATATGGCTCCTCCCACCGTTGAGTGTCCCATCCTTGATACACATTCTCATTGAAGTTCTTATCACCTATAATATAGTTGTAATCACACTCATAACCAAATTGAGAATTCATGGTAGCAAGAGAAAATAAGAAACAAAAACTAATAAGAAGTAATGAAACAAAATACTAAGATTAGCAAAAACTAACAAGCAATCCAAAAAGCAAGCTATTCACAATATTCACATATATACAATAACCAATAACATAACACCATTGCAATTTCCCGGCAACGGCGCCATTTTTGATGATTGGATTTTTGACGGTCTAGAATTTCACTAATGAAATCTCGTTGTAAAGTATAGTCTCTAAACCAACAATAATCCTTTCATACAAAAATTTGTTTGTCACTAAAACAAACCCCTAAAATCTATAAACCGAAGTATTCAAACCTCGGGTCGTTCTCCCTAGGAACTATAATAAAGTGTCTTGTTATTGGTTATGAGGTATTTTGGGGTTTTTTAGATATTAGACAAGAAATATAAATGGCAAGGAAAATAAACTAACAACTAACAAATTGTTCATTGCTCCCACTTAGTTAACCTCTAACCATGGAGAAAAGTCAAGTGGATGAATCAATTTGATTCCTCAAGTCCTAATCAACTCCTAAAGGAAAGATTAGCTTTAGAGGCATTCAAATCAATTAGCAACTTCTAATTATTAATCAACAAGGGAATTAGATAACTCAAGAGTCACTAATTACTCAACCAAAGCCAAGAGGAACAAAAGCTACACTAAAATCCAAGCAAGCATTTCATCAAACACTTGGAAGGCACAAAAGAAAAGTAAAGCAAATTGATAACAAGAATAGAATCTAACAACAATTATTGCAAGAAATTAACAACAACAATCAAAAGAAACACACTTATTATGAATTACCTCAAATTAAATTGAAAGAAAATTGAAGGAACAATAGTAGATCTACAACAAAATATAGAAGCAACATAAAGGAGATTACAACAAAAGAATAGAAGAAGAATGAATGTAACAACAAGGAATTGAAAGGTAGAAGTAGATGAGAGCAAAGATTAAAGCCTAGATCTAAGAACTAAACCTAATCCTAATCATAATCCTAGAGAGAAGTGAGAGCTTCTCTCTCTAAAACTAACTCTAAACTAATTCTAATGTGTGTGAATGATTGAATCTCCCTTTGCTCTTCAATCCTTGGCTTTAAATAGCATCTTTGGCGCCAAAGTTGGTTGGGATTGGGCCCCACAACTCCTGAGAATTCGCTGGGCGCGAATTCACTTAAAAATCAAGTATCAGCATCGACGCGTACGCGCACAGCACGCGTACGCGTCCATGGGCTATTTCGCAAGGTGCGCGTAAGCGCCTGGTGCGCACGCACGTCCATGGGCGAGTTCAAATCTTTGGCTTTTCATGATTTCTCCACTTTGTATGCTTTTCTCTTCACTCCTTTGATCCATTCCTAGCCTTTTCAATCTGAAATCACTAACAAACACATCAAGGCATCTAGTAGAATCAAAGGGAGATTAAAATTATCAAGTTAAAGGCCTAAAAAGCATATTTTCACATCTAAGCACAAATTGGGAGAAAATCACAAAATCATGCTAATTCATTGAATAAATGTGGGTAAAAGGTATTAAAATCTCCTAAAATTAATACAAGATAAACCCTACAAATGGGGGGCTCTTGTAAGGGAGTTGGTATCGAAGAGATCTTGTGTTTAAGGATATCGAGTTAGAGTCTGATTAGCTTAACAAGTCAAGGAGTTATTCAAAAAAGGTAAATTAAAGATTTTGAGGCTCGAAGGTTGTTTTCCAGCCGTTACGAGATCAAGAAGTAGAGTGAGAACGGTTACCTACGATTTTTATATACGTGGAAGTTACATTTCAAATCGATTGGTTAGGGAATGGCTATAAATAAGAGAGGGCTCGAAGATACAAGAGTTGGAATTTCTTACCAAAAAATACTCTCGCACATTCACATTCGCAGCGAATTTTTGAGTCCATTAAGAGCTTTCTTTTCTGTAGAGTTCCTTCCACTATCTTTTATTTTTTTTTAAATTTCTAGTAATCTTTATCTTTCTTGCAAATTTATTTTCAAAGTCTTTATTTTATTTTCAGATTCTCTTAAATCTTGTCTAATTAAAGGGTCTTTGATGCACTTTTAGAAAATTGGTACCCGCAAAAAGGAGTAGGTTTTGCTCCCAGACCATTAGATATCGAACCACCATCGATTTGCTAAAAATCAACAAAACAAATTGGCACACCCGGTGAGATAGTTTGAAATTTAAGTGTGTCAAATGATTTTGGTATTACTTAGTGTATGCAATTAAGGAGTGGAAGAATTATTCACATGGCTGATGAAGTTTCAAATGTGAATGGTGGTTCATCCACAAATAATAGTGCACCGGTAGTTATACAATCTTCGAATGTTACTTCACGTTTGGAAGGTGTTATTATAACTGAAAGTGTCGCGGTTACTAATGTGCAGGCTGGAAATAATGGGTGCAATACTCGTCCATGTGGTAATCCACCACCTATTCAGCCCCAAGTAACTGCTGGTTGGCCTCCTTATAGCCTTCCTCTTGGATATGGTTCACCAGTAAGTGGGTTTGTTCCTCTGATCCGATTTGGGAGTACAAGTGGAGTAAACAATGTTCAAAAACCGCAACAGCAATCTAAGTACTCTCATGATTATAATGTGGGTTCTACAACGAATTCTTTTAACTTAATAGCAGCATTTCGATAACATGTGGAAGAAAGTCATCATGATTTGGTCAATTTATTGACTCAACAAATTACCACAATTCTAAATCCTATGATGGCTATTCACGAATCGAAGTTCGATCGTCTTGCGAGGCAAGTCGAGCGAATTGCCCGAATCGTTGATTATGATGAAGGAGAAAGGCAAGATGCTAGAGGAAATAATAAAAGTTTTGAAAATTTGTTTCAAAATGAAAATGATGCTTTTATAAATAGAGAAAATTCTCAGTTAATTCCTTGTGGTCAAAATGCCGATGATGTTCTAGCTCGATTACGTGCTAATCAATTTGGTGAACGTTATCAGGTTACAAGAATTGTGGAAGATGTGCTTAATAGGGTTGGATTCAATATAGGATTCATGAATTGACCTCATTTTGTATCATCTTTTCCTTATAATGTTCAAATAGCCGAGGTGCCAAGAGGAATAAAAAATCCAAAAATAATTATTTTTTGCAGAAGAAGTTGGAGAATTGACTACTAAATATGTTGCTCGCTATTTGGTCGAAATTAGAAATTTGGCTAATGATGAAAATTTTAAAATGAAGTTTTTCCTTCTTCATTAACGAAGAATTCGTTTACTTGGTTTTCTAATCTTAGACAAAATTCGATAACATGGGCTCAGTTAGAAACTGCTTTTATGCCCAATTTTATCGGGGAGAACTGAATGTAGCAGTTACTGACCTAGTGGCTTTGAAATATGAAGATGGTGAAATCATCGATGATTACATGATTCGTTTCAAAAATTCTAGAAGTCGTTGTTACGTGTCTCTTCCTGAAAGTGAAGTAGTAAAAATAGCAATTATGGGGTTAGGATTTTATATGCGTCGAAAATTACGCAATGTGCATATTCCTGACTTAGCGCATTTGGCTGAGAGAGTTCGTCAAGTAGAAATTCTGAAGAAAGAAAAAGAGAAATATAAGAACGAAAGGAGGTTGAAGAGTAAACATTTCTCTCGTAAGGAGAAAGTTTCTTATGTGGCCATGGAATCCTCTTATGAGGAGTTCGATTTAGATGCAGAAGTTGATTTGGCTGAACTTAGGAAAGGCTCTCCTTATGTTTGTTCTTTACTTAAGAAAATATCTAACAATGAGAAGTCGAATGATTCAAAACTAAAAAGTGAAAAAAGATATAGTTTTGATATTTTGAAGTCTAATCAGATTTTCGATGTGTTGGTTAAAAATAAACAGTTAATTTTACCTGAAGGCAGAACTTTGCTTTTGGTAAAAGATTTAAAAAGGAAACCTTATTGTAAGTTTCACCAAATAACTAGTCATTCGACTAACAATTGTGTTCGTTTCAGGGATTTGATACAAGAAGCCATCATGGAAGGACGGTTAAAATTTGATGATTCGATATGAGGATGAACCTGGTTATTTTCAAAGGCTCTCCGAGAAACAAAAATCTCATTTGCACCCACTACACATTACTGCAACCATGAGTGGGATTAAAATAAACAAAGATCTGATTGATCGAGGAGCAGCTATTAGCCTTTTACCAGAAAACATATTGATGAAGGTTAGAAAACATCCTGATGATTTAATCCCTACTAATATTTCAATAACGAACTTTAGTGGTGCTTCGAATCCTGCTAAAGGTTTGGTTACTTTAGGAGTGAAGGTTGGATCTTCTTATCGAAACACTGTTTTCGTCGTGGTGTCTTCAAAGGCTAGTTATAACACGATACTAGGGCGTGATTAGATCCATGGAGTTAGGGCTGTGTGATGTGTGAGCATCTACTCTATCTTTTCCTAGTAAATTTGTACTTAAATTGCTAAGTTTAATCAAGATTTAATATATTTTAGCCACTATGAATGCTACTTTGAGTTGTGTGTAATTCTGTTTATTTCAGGTAGTAGTATTTTGGACGAATTTCTCAGAGTTTAAGTTAAGGCCAGAGAATGGAGAAAGTGAAGAATGGATGTTGCCTCCTCCACGCTGAACTTGACAATTGTCAAGTTCAACGCCAACATGAAAAGCCCCAAAGGAAGTGCCTCTACCTCCTCCACACTGAACTTGGGAATTTCCAAGTTTAACGTGGAGTCCAATGCACGAAGGAAGAATCACACATCATTCCACGCTGAACTTGAGAATTCTCAAGTTCAGCATGGACTCAAGGGACGCACCAAAGGAGACATACTGCCTCATCTACGCTGAACTTGAAAATTTCCAAGTTCAGCATGGATCCTAATACCCCAAGTGGTCCCCAGGCACTCATACAAAGCTGCGCATAAAGCTTAATTAATTTTGATTGAATTTGTATTTTATTTTAAAATAGAAAAAGATATTATTTAGTTTAAAAATTATAATTTACATTAATTATGATTAGATATAAAAGGGAAAAGAATCAGCCCTTCAGGCTCCTCTCTTCTCTTCTATCTCATTCCGCAATTTACAGTTTTTCTGAATCCTAGTTTTCTCTCTGAACCATGAGCAACTAAACCTCCACTATTAAGGTTAGGAGCTCTGTCTATTGTATGGATTGTTACTATTATTTTTATATTTTAATTCATGTACTGATTTATAATTCAAGAATTGTTTTCGTTCTTTATCTTATGAATTTGGGTGGAACGGAAGTATGACCTTTGTTCTAATTGAGTTCTTGTATAACTTGGAAAAGCTCTTTACTTGAACAACAGCTTGAAAATATATTCTCTTAAATTTCTAATTATCTAGACTTAACGGGATACGTGATATATAATCCTCTAATATTTGGGTAATTAGGATTTTTGTGGCATATAACTAGAAATGAACTTCACCCTCTAATTGGAATTAAGTGACCAAGGAAATTGGCAATTAATGAGAGTTAGAGGAGACTAAAAAGTTCTAAGAAATTAAGGTTTAGTCACATATAGTTTGCCATGAATTGAATCTTGCATGATTAAAATAGTTAGTAAGAAAAGTCAATTTGGAAAATAGATAACTCCGAAGCCTTAACTGTTTCTCCATATATTATTCACAACTCCATTACTGCTTGCTTTCTGATATTTTGAATTTACTGTTTAATGCATTTGAACTAAAAACACCATTTTCTGTTAGTTAGACTAAGCCAATCACTCAATCATTGTTGTTTGATCCATCAATCCTCGTGGGATTAACCCTCACTCACCTGAGGTATTACTTGGTACGATCCGGTACACTTGCCGGTTAGTTTGTGGTTATAAATTTCACACCAAGTTTTTGGCGCCGTTGCTGGGGATTGATAGTGATTAACAACTATTAGTTGTTTGATTGCTTAGATTAGGCGTTTTAGTTTTAAATTTATTTAATTTTTGCATTTTTATTTTCAAATTTCTCTAGCTTTATTTGTCCTTAATTTCTGAAATTAAGTTTGGTGTTACCTAGTTAATTTTTTATTTTAATTTTCCTGTTTAATTTCCCTGTTAATTTTTGAATTTTTCTCTCTAATTTCAGTTAACATTTTCGAATTTTTTCTGTTTTATTTATTTAGTATTTTTATTTTATTTGTTTACACATGTTACCTCACTGGGAATTCTCTATACTCTGACGTAGAGAATTCCATCTTTTCTTGTCTTCTATCTGTTTATGAGTAGGAACAGGGACAAGAAACCTCTGTTAGACTTTGATCCTGAACCTGAAAGGACTTTTAGGCAGCGTTTGCAACAAGCAAGACTTTACAAGGCTGCAGAGTCCAACATGGATCATAATAATGATGTTAATGCCAATGTGGCAAATTCAGTTGGGAATGAGCAACCCAGAAGAGTGCTTGGCTCTTACACTGCTCCTAATGCAAATCTTTATAGGAAAAGCATTATGGTGCCTCCTATAGCTGCAAACAATTTTAAACTGAAGCCTCAGCTTGTCACTCTTGTGCAACAAAATTGTCAGTATCATGGACTTCCTCATGAAGATCCAAATCAATTTATCTCTGATTTTCTGCAGATTTGTGATACTGTGAAGACCAATGGAGTGAATTCTAAGGTGTATAAACTCATGCTCTTCCCATTTCCTGTGAGGGATAGAGCAAAGCTATGGTTGGACTCCCAACCCAAGGAGAGTCTGGATATTTGGGACAAGGTGGTCACTGAATTTTTGACTAAATTTTTTCCACCACAAAAGCTAACTAAGCTAAGAGTGAAAGTTCATACTTTCAGACAGAAAGACGGTGAGAACCTTTATGAAGCTTGGGAGAGATTCAAGCTACTGACTAGACAATGCCCTCCAGACATGTTCTCTAAGTGAACTCAGCTGGATATCTTTTATGAGGGCTTAGAAGAAATGTCCAAGATTAGTTTAGATCATTCTACAGGCGATTCATTACACATGAAGAAGATGCCAGAGGAGACTACTGAGCTCATTGAGTTAGTTGCTAACAACCAATTTTTATATGCTTCTAACAAGAATCCTATGAACTCTGAGACCTCTCAGAAGAGAGGTGTGTTGGAAGTGGAAGCTGTTAATACTCTTCTTGCTCAGAACAAGACTTATGTCTCAGCAAATAAATCTACTTACTCAACAGTTGAGTGGAATGCAAGTTTCAGCTGTCAACACCCAAAATCCACCTCAAGAGGTCCCTTATGACATGATAGGTAAATTTATGCAAAATGAGAATTATGATTATGCTCAATCTTCTTCTGAATAGGTCAATTACATGGGGAGTGGTCCTAGAAACCCCAATAATGATCTATATTCTAAGACCTACAATCAAGGGTGGAGAAATCACCCAAAATTTGGGTGGAGAGACCAACCTCAAAGACCTCAGAATTTTAACAATAATTCTCAGGGTGATTTTCAATATAATGATCATAATAACCGCCAATTTCAGTCTCATCAACAATAATCACCTCAACAGACAAATTCTCAGCACCAACAAAATTATAATTGGGAGACAATGATCAATAGTTTTATGCAGGAAACTAAAGCTTCCATTAGAAACTAAGAGGTGCAAATGGGCCAATTGAGCAAGCAAATACCTGAGAGGTCTTCAAGTACATTTCCAGGGGATACAGTGATGAACCCAAGAGAAGATTGCAAGGCTATTCAATTGAGAAGTGGTAAGACCAAAGTCAATGAGGAACTAGTTGAAAAAGAAGCTTTAGAGGAGAAGAGGGAGGAAGTAGAGCATGCCCCTCCAAAGTGTGCAGACAACCTATTCCCAAACTCTCTTGACACATCCTACATTGCCAAAGGCTCCTGATTACAAGTCAAAAATGCTATATCCTCAGAGGTTTCAGAAGGCTTCCAAAGACAAGCAATTTTCTAAATTTTTAGAAGTCTTCAAGAAGCTGTAGATCAATATTCTTTTTGCAGATGCTTTTGAACAAATGCTTCTCTATGCTAAATTTATGAAGGAATTATTGACTAACAAGAGGAATTGGAAGGAACAAGAAACAGTGGTGTTAACCAAGGAATGCAGTCCCATTATTCAACATAACATTCCTGAAAAGATACAAGATCCAGGGAGCTTTGTAATTCCTTGCACCATTGGAGATGTCACCATTCAGAGAGCTCTATATGATCTTGGAGCTAGCATCAATCTCATGCCACTTTTAGTGATGAAAAAGCTTCAAATTGAGGAGGTGATGAGCGGATAATTTATACGCTTTTTGGCATTGTTTTTAGTATGTTTTTAGTATGTTTTAATTAGTTTTTATTATATTTTTATTAGTTTTTAGTTAAAATTCACTTTTCTAGACTTTACTATGATTTTGTGTGTTTTTCTGTGATTTCAGGTATTTTCTGGCTGAAATTGAGGGTCCTGAGCAAAAATCTGATTCAGAGGCTGAAAAGGACTGCAGATGTTGTTGGATTCTGACCTCCCTGCATTCGAAGTGGATTTTCTGGAGCTACAGAAGCCCAATTGGCGCACTCTCAACGGCGTTGGAAAGTAGACATCCTGGGCTTTCCAGCAATATATAATAGTCCATACTTTGCCTGAGATTTGATGGCCCAAACCGGCATTGCAAATCAGCTTTAGAATTCCCAGCGTTTAACGTTGGAACTGGCATAAAAATTGGAGTTAAACTCCCAAACTGGCATAAAAGCTGGCGTTTAACTCCAGAAAAAGTCTCTACACATGAAAGCTTCAATGCTCAGCTCAAGCACACACTAAGTGGACCTAGAAGTGGATTTTTACGTCATTTACTCATTTCTGTATACCCTAGGTTACTAGTTCACTATTAATAGGATCTTTTGACATTGTATCTGGACCTCATGACACTTTACACGTTTTTCATTGTATCTTCTACGACATGAGTCTCTAAACCCCATGGTTGGGGGTGAGGAGCTCTGCTGTGTCTTGATGGATTAATGCAATTACTACTGTTTTTCTTTCAATCATGCTTGCTTCCATTCTAAGATATCATTTGTTCCTAAACCTGATGAATGTGATGATCTGTGACAATCATCATCATTCTCACCTATGAACGTGTGCCTGACAACCACCTCCGTTCTGCCTTAGATTGAGTAGATATCTCTTGGATCCCTTAACCGGAATCTTCGTGGTATAAGCTAGAATTGATAGCGACATTCAAGAGAATCCGAAAAGTCTAAACCTTGTCTGTGGTATTCTGAGTAGGATTCAAGGATCGAATGACTGTGACGAGCTTCAAACTCCTGAGGGCTGGGCGTTAGTGACAGACACAAAAGAATCACTGGATTCTATTCCAACCCGATTGAGAACCGACAGATGATTAGCCGTGCTGTGACAGAGCGCGTTGAACATTTTCACTGAGAGGATGGGAGGTAGCCATTGACAACAGTGAAACCCTACATACAGCTTGCCATGGAAGGAGCCTTGCGTGCTTGAAGAAGAAGACAGTAGGAAAGCCAAGGTTCAGAAGATAGAGCATCTCCAAAACCTCAACCTGTTCCCCATTACTGCAAAACAAGTACTTATTTCATGTTCTTTTGCTTTTTACAATCAAACCTGATAATTTTTGATATCCTGACTAAGAGTTACAAGATAACCATAGCTTGCTTCAAGCCGACAATCTCCGTGGGATCGACCCTTACTCACGTAAGGTATTACTTGGACGACCCAGTGCACTTGCTGGTTAGTTGTGCGGGATTGCGAAAGTGTGATTGCAATTTCGTGCACCAAGTTTTTGGCGCCGTTGCCGGAGATTGTTCGAGTTTGGACAACTGACGGTCTATCTTGTTGCTTAGATTAGGACTGTTTTATTTTTGTTGGTTTAGAGACTTTTATTTGAGTGTAGTTTCATATTTTAAGTTTGGTGTCAATTGCATGCTTTTGTTTTTCTTTTAATTTTCGAATTTGCATGTCCTTAGTCCCTTTTTGATCTTTTAAAATTCTAAGTTTGGTGTCTTCTTTGTGTTTTCCTTTAGGTTTTCGAAAATTTGTGTTGATTCTCTTTAAAATTCTAAGTTTGGTGTCATTTTGTTGTTTTTCTCTCTCCTCATTTAAAAAAAATCAAATCTTTTTCAAAACAAATTTTCAATCATATCTTTTTAATTGCTAATTCCAAAATCTTTTTAATTTAGTTTTCAATTTGCTTTGATTTTATTCTATTTTGGTTTTTGAATTTTTTTCTATTTTCCATTGATTTTATTTTATATTTTCGAAAAAAAAATCCACTTGCAATCCATATCATTTCCCTTTCTCTATCATGGACCTAAGTAGAATTGAGCAGTCCAGAAGGACTTTGGGGTCATATGCTAACCCCATTACAGCTGCATATGGGAGTAGCATCTGTATACCTCCCATCAAAGCAAGCAGCTTTGAGCTAAACCCTCAACTCATTATCATGGTGCAGCAAAATTGCCAGTATTTCGGTCTTCCACAGGAAGAACTTACTGAGTTTCTGGCACAATTCTTACAACTTGCTAACACAATACATGATAAAGAGGTGGATCAGGATGTCTACAGATTATTACTGTTTCCATTTGCTGTAAAAGATCAAGCTAAGAGGTGGTTGAATAACAAACCTACAGCAAGCATAAAGACATGGAAACAGTTATCAGACAAATTCCTGAATCAATTTTACCCTCCAAAAAGGATGACACAGCTAAGGCTGGACATCCAAGGCTTTAAACAAGAGGATAATGAATCCCTTTATAATGTCTTGGAGAGGTATAGAGGTATGCTAAGAAAATGCCCCTCTGAAATGTTTTCAGAGTGGGTACAGTTATCTTTTACTATGGGCTTACAGAAAAAGCTCAGATGTCTCTAGACCACTCAGCTGGTGGATCTATACATATGAGGAAGATGATTGAGGAGGCTCAAGAGCTTATAGATAATGTTGCTAGAAATCAACATTTGTACTCTAGCAATGAGTTCTCTACAAAAGAAGAAGTTATGGCAGTAGCCACTGATCCTAATCCTCAAGAACAGATGGTTGAGCTTAATCAGCAATTACACCTGATGACAAAACAGTTAGCAGAATTTAAAGAGATGCTCCAAGAAACTAAAATTGCTAACAAGAACATAAAATCACAGTTGAATCAGGCAAAACAGCAGCTATCTAAACAGATAACAGAAGAATGCCAAGCAGTTCAACTGAGGAGTGGGAAGACATTGAATAACACTGCTCAAAGTAGCAAAAAGCCAATAAAGGAACAATTGACAGAGGATAGCCAAACCACTATCCAAAATCCCTCTGAGGACAGTAAGAGCCCAGAGAAGAATACTCTTGGAGTTCAAACGCCAGAAAAGGGGGGAAAGCTGGCGTTAAACGCCCATTCCTTGCCCAGTTCTGGCGTTCAAATGCCAGAAAAGGGGGAAAAGTTGGCGTTAAACGCCCATTTTCCACCCAACCCTGGCGTTCAAACGCCAATGGGGAATCAGACACCTGAGAGTGCTGATAGTAACCCCTCTAAAAAGGCTTCTCCAACCACTTCTGTAAGGAATAAACCTGCAGCAACTAAGGTTGAAGAATATAAAGCCAAGATACCTTATCCTCAGAAACTCCGCCAAGCGGAGCAGGATAAGCAATTTGCCCGCTTTGCAGACTACCTAAGGACTCCTAAAATAAAGATTCCGTTTGCAGAGGCACTTGAGTAAATACCTTCTTATGCTAAGTTCATGAAAGAGATCTTAAGTCATAAGAAGGATTGGAGAGAAACTGAAAAAGTATTTCTCACTGAAGAATGCAGTGCAGTCATTCTGAAAAGCTTACCAGAAAAGCTTCAAGATCCAGGAAGCTTTATGATACCATGCACATTAGAAGGTGCTTGCACCAAGACAGCCCTGTGTGATCTTGGAGCAAGCATCAATCTAATACCTGCATCCACTATCAGAAAGCTTGGGTTGACTGAAGAAGTCAAACCAACCCGGATATGCCTCCAACTTGCTGATGGCTCCATTAAATATCCATCAGGCATAATTGAGGACATGATTGTCAAGGTTGGGCCATTTGCCTTTCCAACTGACTTTGTAGTGCTGGAAATGGAGGAGCACAAGAGTGCAACTCTCATTCTAGGAAGACCTTTCCTAGCAACTGGACGAACTCTCATTGATGTACAAAAAGGGGAAGTAACCCTGAGAGTCAATGAGGATGAGTTCAAGTTGAATGCTGTAAAAGCTATGCAGCATCCAGACACACCAAATGACTGCATGGGCGCTGACATTATTGACTCTTTAGTGGAAGAGGTCAATATGACTAAGTCTAGAATCAGAGCTTGAGGACATCTTCAAGGATGCTCAGCCTGATCAGGAAGAACCAGAGGAAATAAAAGAATTTTTGAAAATTCCTCAGGAGGAGGATAAGCCTCCCAAACCTGAACTCAAACCACTACCACCATCCCTGAAGTATGCATTTCTGGGAGAGGGTGACACTTTTCCAGTGATTATAAGCTCTGCTTTAAATCCACAGGAAGAGGAAGCACTGATTCAAGTGCTAAGGACACACAAGACAGCTCTTGGGTGGTCCATAAGTGATCTTAAGGGCATTAGCCCAGCAAGATGCATGCACAAGATCCTATTGGAGGATAATGCCAAACCAGTGGTCCAACCACAAAGGCGGCTAAATCCAGCCATGAAGGAGGTGGTGCAGAAAGAGGTCACTAAATTACTAGAGGCTGGGATTATTTATCCTATTTTTGATAGCCCCTGGGTAAGCCCTGTCCAAGTTGTCCCTAAGAAGGGAGGCATGACAGTAGTTCATAATGAAAAAAATGAACTGGTTCCTACAAGAACAGTCACAGGGTGGCGTATGTGTATTGACTACAGCAGGCTCAATACAGCCACCAGAAAGGATCATTTTCCTTTACCATTCATAGACCAAATGCTAGAAAGACTAGCTGGTCATGATTATTACTGCTTTTTGGATGGCTATTCAGGCTACAACCAAATTGCAGTAGATCCTCAGGACCAAGAGAAAACAACATTCACTTGCCCTTCTGGCGTGTTTGCCTACAGGAGGATGCCTTTTGGTCTGTGTAATGCTCCTGCAACCTTTCAGAGATGCATGCTATCCATCTTCTCTGATATGGTGGAGAAATTCCTGGAAGTCTTCATGGATGACTTCTCAGTATATGGAGACTCATTCAGCTCCTGTCTTAACCACCTAGCACTTGTCCTGAAAAAGTGCCAAGAGACTAACCTGGTTTTAAACTGGGAGAAATGTCACTTTATGGTGACTGAAGGAATTGTCCTTGGGCACAAAATTTCAAGCAGGGGAATAGAGGTGGATAAGGCAAAGGTAGAGGTAATTGAAAAATTACCACCACCTGCCAATGTTAAGGCAATCAGAAGCTTTCTGGGGCATGTAGGATTCTACAGAAGGTTTATAAAGGATTTTTCGAAAATTGGAAAACCTCTGAGCAACCTGCTAGCTGCTGACACACCATTTGTGTTTGACACACAGTGTTTGCAGGCATTTGAGACCCTGAAAGCCAAGCTGGTCACAGCACCAGTCATCTCTGCACCAGACTGGACATTACCATTCGAATTAATGTGTGATGCCAGTGACCATGCCATTGGTGCAGTGTTGGGACAGAGGCATAACAAGCTTCTGCACGTCATTTATTATGCCAGCCGTGTTCTAAATGACGCACAGAAGAATTACACAACCACAAAAAAAGAGTTACTTGCAGTGGTCTATGCCATTGACAAATTTAGATCCTATTTAGTAGGATCAAAGGTGATTGTGTACACTGACCATGCTGCTCTTAAGTACTTACTCACAAAGCAGGATTCAAAACCCAGGCTCATAAGATGGGTGTTGCTTCTGCAAGAGTTTGATATAGAAATAAGAGACAGAAAAGGGACAGAGAACCAAGTAGCTGATCATCTGTCCCGAATAGAACCGGTAGCTGGGGCATCCCTCCCTTCTACTGAGATCTCTGAGACTTTCCCAGATGAGCAACTCTTTGCCATTCAGGAAGCTCCATGGTTTGCAGATATTGCAAATTATAAAGCTGTGAGGTTTATACCTCAGGAGTGCAGCAGAGTGCAAAGAAAGAAATTAATTTCAGATGCCAAGTACTACCTATGGGATGAGCCATATCTCTTTAAGAGATGTGCAGACGGAATGATCCGCAGATGTGTACCCAGAGAAGAAGCATAAAGGATCCTATGGCACTGCCATGGATCACAGTATGGGGGACATTTTGGAAGTGAGCGAACAGCCACTAAAGTCCTCCAATGTGGCTTCTACTAGCCTACTCTCTATA
Source organism: Arachis hypogaea (assembly GCF_003086295.3). Taxonomy (NCBI): domain Eukaryota; kingdom Viridiplantae; phylum Streptophyta; class Magnoliopsida; order Fabales; family Fabaceae; genus Arachis; species Arachis hypogaea. The sequence continues at coordinate 38,629,314 of NC_092040.1, forward strand.
GAGATGTCCGAGAGTTTGTGCGTAACTGTGACAGTTGCCAAAGAGCTGGTAACTTGCCTCATGGATATGCCATGCCTCAACAAGGGATATTAGAGATTGAATTGTTTGATGTATGGAGGATTGACTTCATGGGTCCATTCCCACCATCATACTCAAACACTTATATTCTGGTGGCAGTGGACTATGTATCTAAGTGGGTAGAAGCAATTGCTACACCCACTAATGATACCAAAACCGTGCTGAAATTCCTCCAGAAACACATCTTCAGCAGGTTTGGTGTTCCCAGAGTACTAATCAGTAATGGGGGCACTCATTTCTGCAATAAACAGCTGTACTCTGCTATGGTCCGATACGGAATTAGCCACAAAGTGGCAACTCCATATCATCCACAGACAAATGGGCAAGCTGAAGTCTCTAACAGAGAGCTAAAAAGAATCCTAGAATGGACTGTAATTGCCCGTAGAAAGGATTGGGCAAATAGCTTGGATGATGCTCTGTGGGCGTACAGAACAGCATTCAAGACTCCAATAGGAACCTCTCCATACCAACTTGTGTATGGCAAGGCCTGTCATCTGCCCGTGGAACTGGAACATAAAGCCTAATGGGCAACCAGATTCCTAAACCTGGATGCTAAGTTAGCTGGTGAAAAAAGATTGCTCCAGCTAAACGAGCTAGATGAATTTAGACTCAGTGCATTTGAAAATGCAAAAATTTATAAGGAAAAGGCAAAGAAGTGGCATGACAAGAAGTTGTCATCCAGAGTCTTTGAGCCAGGACAAAAAGTTCTGCTCTTCAACTCTAGGCTCAGACTGTTCCCAGGAAAACTTAAATCCCGCTGGAGGGATCCGTATGTGATTACAGGAGTATCACCATATGGATATGTCGAGCTTCAGGATACCAATTCTGACAAAAAGTTTATTGTTAATGGACAGAGGATCAAGCATTATCTTGAAAGCAATTTTGAGCAGGAATGCTCAAAACTGAGGCTTGAGTGATCCTCAGTGAAAGTCCAGCTAAAGACAATAAAGAAGCGCTTGTTGGGAGGCAACCCAGTGATTAGCAGGGTATCTGTTCAGTTTAATCAAGGGTTGATACATTTTCTCAAAGGGCAATTATCAAAATTGAAGGAATTCACAGAGTTACAGAAAGATTCAGTGCAAAAAGCAGAGAAAAAGAGCTTGCTGGCGAAAAAATGCCAGTAAGGGGGTACTTTGGGCGTTAAACGCCAGAATGGGCACCATTATGGGCGTTTAACGCCAGTAAAGGTGCCATTTTGGGCGTTAAATGCCAGAATGGGCACCATTCTGGGCGTTTAACGCCAGGTGTGCAGCACCCTGGGCGTTTAGCAAAACGCCCAGTGAAGAAGGGAATTCTGGCATTTAACGCCAGCCAGGGTACCTGGCTGGGCGTTAAACGCCCACAATGGCCAACAAATGGGCGTTAAACGCCAGAATGGGTACCATTCTGGGCGTCTAACGCCAGAAAGGTGGGAGGCAGAGATTTTGCTTTCTGATTAAAATTTTTTCAAACTTTCCTTTTTTGATCCATAGTTTTCTACACAAACACATTTCAAACTTTCATCATTCACCTTCAAATTTTCAAAAAAATTAAAATCATTCTTCAAATCTCTCTCAAATCCTTCCCAAATCTTCTTCAAAAACTCAAATATTTCTCAAATTTTTTCCATATCTTCTCAAATCTCCCTCAAAATTTTCGAAATCTCTCCTCCTCCCTTATAAATACATGTTCGGCCACCCCTTTCTCCTCACCATTCGAATTTGCTCTCCTCCTCTCTCCTCTCTTTCCTTTCTTTTGCTTGAGGGCAACCAAACCTCTAAGTTTGGTGTGCTTTTCCGTGATCACTAAGCCAAGATTCATCAAGATCATGGCTCCTAAGGGAAAACAAACCAATTTAAGAGGCAAGCAAGAGAATAATCCAAAGAGTCTTTGGAATCAAGAGAAGTTCTTAACCAAAGAACATGAAGACCATTATCATAAAATAATGGGTCTGAGGTCAGTGATCCCGGAAGTCAAATTCGATCTAAAAGAAGATGAATATCCGGGGATCCAAGAGCAAATTCGAAACAGAGGATGGGAAGTTCTAACCAATCCTGAGATAAAGGTTGGAAGAAACATGGTTCAGGAATTCTACTCAAATCTGTGGCTGACAGATAAGCAGAGAATGACTGGAACTGCTTTCCATACTTACAGAACCATGGTCAGAGGGAAAGTTATTTACTTCCATCTGGACAAAATAAGAGAGGTCTTCAAATTGCCTCAACTGCAAGATGATCCTGAATCCTTTAATAGGAGAATGGTGAGAGCAGATAAGAGGTTGGATCAAGTTCTAGAGGACATTTGCCTCCCTAGAACTAAGTGGATAACCAATTCAAAAGGTGTCCCAAACCAACTCAAGAGGGGAGACCTCAAACCAATTGCAAGAGGCTGGCTAGACTTTATTGGGCATTCCATATTGCCCACTAGCAACCGTTCTGAGGTCACTATCAAGAGAGCAGTGATGATTCATTGCATTATGCTTGGAAAAGAAGTGGAGGTTCATCATCTGATTGCTTGTGAGATCTACACAATTGCAAATAAGAATTCCACTGAAGCCAAACTGGCTTACCCAAGCTTGATCTCCTTGCTCTGTAAAGAGGCTGGGGTGAAGATGGGAGTAGATGAATTCATACCCATTGAACATCCAATCACCAAGAAGTCAATGGAAGGACAAATGCAAGACAACTCTATCAAAAAGAGGGCACAGGAGTTCCTCCCTGAATTTCCTGAAATTGACTATTGGGCCAGCCTAGAAGCATCTATCACCAAGTTGCAAGAAACTATGGAGCAACTTAAGGAAGAACAGCAGAATCAGAACTGCATACTCTGCAAATTGCTGAAGGAATAAGAGAAGCAGGGGCGTGAACTTCAAGAGATGAAACGCCAAAAGCTCTCCCCTCAAGTGGAGGGAGCATCCACTTCTCAAAATCAAGGTTGTTGAGTTCTAACTCTGTGATAACCTCTATCATTAGGAGCCTATTTAAATTTTTTGTTTTCTATTACTATTAGTCTTATCTTATATCTATTTTTGAGTCTTGTTCTTAATTCATGATTAATAAAATTTAAAGTTCATGTCTTAAAGCTATGAATGTCCTATGAATCCATCACCTCTCTTAAATGAAAAATGCTTTAATCACAAAAGAACAAGAAGTACAGGATTTCGAATTCATCTTTGAAACTAGTTGAATTAGTTTGATGTGGTGACAATACTTTTTGCTTTCTGAATGAATGCTTTAACAGTGCATATGTCTTTTGAATTTGCTGTTTTAAGAATGTTAAAAATTGATGGCTCTTGAAAGAATGATGGAAAAGGAGAACTGTTATTGAGGATCTGAAAAAATCATCAAATTGATTCTTGAAGCAAGAAAAAGCAGTGATTCAAAAAAAACGAAAAAAATAGAAGAGAAAGAAAAGAAAGAGAAAAAGAAAAAGAAAGAAATAAAGTTGTGATCCAAGGCAAAAAGAGTGTGCTTAAGAACCCTAGACACCTCTAATTGGGGACTCTAGCAAAGCTGAGTCACAATCTGAAAAGGTTCACCCAATTATGTGTCTGTGGCATGTATGTATCCGGTGGTAATACTGGAAGACAGAGTGCTTTGGGCCACAGCCAAGACTCATAAAGTAGCTATGTTCAAGAATCATCATTCTTAACTAGGAGAATCAATAACACTATCTAAGTTCCGAGTTTCTATGGATGCCAATCATTCTAAACTTCAAAGGATAAAGTGAGATGCCGAAACTGTTCAGAGGCAAAAAGCTACTAGTCCCGCTCATCTAATTGGAGCTAAGTTTCTTTGATATTTTGGAGTCTATAGTATATTCTCTTCTTTTTATTCTATTTTGATTTTCAGTTGCTTGGGGGCAAGCAACAATTTAAGTTTGGTGTTGTGATGAGCGGAAATTTATACGCTTTTTGGCATTGTTTTTAGTATGTTTTTAGTATGTTTTAATTAGTTTTTATTATATTTTTATTATTTTTTAGTTAAAATTCACTTTTCTGGACTTTACTATGAGTTTGTGTGTTTTTTTGTGATTTCAGATATTTTCTGGCTGAAATTGAGGGTCCTGAGCAAAAATCTGATTCAGAGGCTGAAAAGGACTGCAGATGCTGTTGGATTCTGACCTCCCTGCACTCGAAGTGGATTTTCTGGAGCTACAGAAGCCCAATTGGCGCTCTCTCAATGGCGTTGGAAAGTAGACATCCTGGGCTTTCCATCAATGTATAATAGTGTATACTTTGCCTGAGATTTGATGGCCCAAACCGACGTTGCAAATCAGCTTCAGAATTCCCAGCGTTTAACGCTGGAACTGGCATAAAAATTGGAGTTAAACGCCCAAACTGGCATAAAAGCTGGCGTTTAACTCCAGAAAAAGTCTCTACACATGAAAGCTTCAATGCTCAGCCCAAGCACACACTAAGTGGACCCAGAAGTGGATTTTTACGTCATTTACTCATTTCTGTATACCCTAGGTTACTAGTTCACTATTAATAGGATCTTTTGACATTGTATCTGGACCTCATGACACTTTACACGTTTCTCATTGTATCTTCTACGGCATGAGTCTCTAAACCCCATGGTTGGGGGTGAGGAGCTCTGCTGTGTCTTGATGGATTAATGCAATTACTACTGTTTTTCTTTCAATCATGCTTGCTTCCATTCTAAGATATCACTTGTTCCTAAACCTGATGAATGTGATGATCTGTGACAATCATCATCATTCTCACCTATGAATGTGTGCCTGACAACCACCTCCATTCTATCTTAGATTGAGTAGATATCTCTTGGATTCCTTAACCGGAATCTTCGTGGTATAAGCTAGAATTGATGGCGGCATTCAAGAGAATCCGGAAACTCTAAACCTTGTCTGTGGTATTCTGAGTAGGATTCAAGGATCGAATGACTGTGACGAGCTTTAAACTCCTGAGGGCTGGGCGTTAGTGACAGACGCAAAAGAATCACTGGATTCTATTCCAACCCGATTGAGAACCGACAGATGATTAGCCGTGCTGTGACAGAGCGCGTTGAACATTTTCACTGAGAGGATGGGAGGTAGCCATTGACAACGGTGAAACCCTACATACAGCTTGCCATGGAAGGAGCCTTGCGTGCTTGAAGAAGAAGATAGTAGGAAAGCAGAGGTTCAGAAGATAGAGCATCTCCAAAACCTCTATTATTCTTGGTAGACCCTTTTTAGCTATAGGTAGAGCTCTAATTGATGTGCAAAAGGGTGAATTAATCCTGAGGGTCAATGAAGAACAGGTGGTCTTTAATGTTTTTGAAGCTCTCAAGCAGCCTAATGATTCTGAAGGGTGTATGAGAATTGATGGTGTTGAACCACTTGTTCAAGAGGTACAGGAAGTTGAGGTACTTGATGTCATTCTGGATCCTATTTCTGAGTATGAATTAGTTGAAGTTGATGATTCACCACCCTAGAAAGCTGTTTCGAGGGTTACCTGAAACTGTAGGTCGATCTCGGATGAGATCTTCTGTGCTTGGTCGGAGCCTGACGTGTCCGGCAGGTGTGTAGCGGCCGGAGCTGGTGTGTCTGACTTGTTGGACTTGGTGGCGGTGCTGATCCTTTGTCATCGGAGGGTGGGGGGTACCTGCAAGAGACTCCGATGCTTAAGTTAGCAAGGGTATTAAGCAGGTATTGAGTAGAATCAGAGTATGAGTTATACCTGGGCGCTCCAGTGTATTTATAATGGTGAGATGTGGCCTCCTGCGGATAAGATAAGTTAGTTATCTTATCTTATCTTTATCTTATCTTTAAGTGAGGTCATCTTTAAGGGAACCACCTTTATCTCTATGGGCTTGGGCTGCCCTTGGATTTTGGGGCGCATTCCTCTATTTGGGCCCTTTGTGTGGGATTTCCTGTGACTTGGCCGAGCTCTTTGAGGAGAGGTCGGGTTGTCTTGACCTGAAGAGGTCGGTCGCTTTGTCTGTCGAACATCCCGGGTCGGTCAGCTCGACCCAGGGTATGAACAGTGCCCCTGCTTGAGCTCGGTCTTTCTGTTGAGGTCGAGTTTTTGACTTTGGTCCTTTCATGATGAAGCCGAACTCAAGCATTTTGTCGATTTCTTCTTTTTGTAGAATCTTTTGAATGTAGAACGTTTTCCTCTAAAGGCGCGCCTTTTATATCAGCGCTTTGCTTTGGGAACGTGGAAGGGTTTAGTACCTTCATTAATTGGTATTAATTGCCCCGTTTTCTCCTGGCTTTTATTTTGAATTTTCTCAATCAAAAACGGTTTCTCTTCTTCGCTCTTCTTCGTAACTTCTCCCTTTACTCTCTCATTTTTCTGTTTCTTTCGTAACTTCTTCCTGCAACGTCTGTTCTGTCATTGCTCTCTGTGGAAGAGGGGTGATTACCAGATTTTCTCCTTTCTACCTTTGCGGTCTTTCGCTTCAAGGTTTTTCTTCTATTTCTCCAGGTTCGATTTTTCTTCCTCTGTTCCTTTTATATGTTGGTAGAAAGTTTAAATTTTGCTCAGAGAAAGTTGGGATCTTTCTGTTTTTACCATGCCTGACTGTTTGCATGTTTCTGGATTTTCTTCGTTTTTTGGTGCGAGTCTTTTGCTTTTCTTGTTGCTTGAATCTTTTCTTAGGGCTTTTGCATGTTGTCGCCGCTTCTGGTTGCGCCTTTGATGATGATTTTTGCTTGATTCTGAAAAAGTTTGCGTCTTTGATGATTTTTTGCTTGGTATTTTTGATGTTTGATAATGCTTTTTGCTAATGGACTGTAGAAAGGTGGTGACTTTGTGTTTTTGTTTTTGCTTCCTTTGTTTCCTTTGAGACTTTATTTTCTTTCTGATGAGTGCCGGGGCGTAAGCTGTAGAAATTTCTTGAATCCTTGCTTTGTTATTGCCTCCAAAGGATGCCCCAGGACTTTTGGTTTGAGTCTTGGGGTTTTCCTTTTTGTGGTTTCATCATCTGAGAAGTATTGACCGAGTTGTTTTCTTCCTATCCGAGATGTTTGTCGTAACCCCTATCTTCTTTTCTTATTTGTAGGATTTAGTTGGCCTCATGTCTTCTCGCAATAACATTGTAGAGATGTCTTCCAGAGTTCCCGAGGGGATGTCTGATTGGCTGGACTCCCTTGTTTTGTTGTGTGTTTCCGTTGTGGATGCTGAATTTTGCACAGAGCTAAGGAAGCGTCATAGGATTTGTGGTAACAATGCTCACGAGGGGGATTACGAGCTTGTTGCTCCTGATTCTGATGAGAGGGTTTGCTTTCCGACTTCCATTGAGAGGGAGCGTCCCTTCTTCTATGCCTATGAATACTTTTTCAGCCAGTTGAATGTTACTTTTCCTTTTACTGCTTTTGAAACCGACTTGTTGTGGTCGTGTAACATTGCTCCATCCCAGCTTCACCCAAATTCCTGGGGTTTTATTAAAATTTTCCAACTTCTCTGTCGTGAACTAGATGTAACAACTTCTCAAACTCTTTTTCTTTACTTGTTTATTTCTGCCAAGCCTGGCGGTTCTTCAAAAAAGAAAGCTTCTTGGGTTTCTTTCCGGTCCGCCCAGGGCCATAAAGTGTTTGCGATGTATGACGAGTCCTTTAAGGACTTCAAGAACTACTTCTTTAAAGTTCGAGCTGTCGAGGGGGCCCACCCCTTTTTTCTTGATGAAAATGACGAGCCTGCTTTTCCTCTAGAGTGGCAAAAGAATGTAAGAGTGCCACGTTACACATGGAAAATGCTTAGTGAGGTTGAGCGGGCCTTTGTAGTTGTTCTTGAAGATTTGTGGGGGAAGCCTCCCCATCTGGATACGAAGAGATTTTTGAGTGATCCATCTTTAGTTCGGGCTGCTTTGGGTACTGTCTGCTTTATTATTTTTATACTTGCTTTTCCGAGCTTTTTTCTTATTCTATGTTGTAATCTGTCTTTTGTGGTTGATTTTGTGTTCTTCAGAGATGTCGAAGAATAATGACTCTATGAAGGCCTTCAAGAAGGCGAAGAAGGCAACTGCTGCTTTAAACATTTCGGCCAAGGCGGCCGGAGAGGGATCTTCCCAGGTTCCAGTTAAACCTCATGTACCTAGTTCTCCCGGGCCGAGGAAAGCAATTCCTATTCCTTGGGTTTGCTTGGTCGATCCTCTGCAATCTTCTGCTGCAGCTCCTGGTGCCCCTCCTTGTAAGAAGCAAAAGTCATCCGAGCCCTTTAACCTGGATGCCCCAGATTTTGATGCTATCGAGTTTGTCGACCAGCAAATTGCCCCCTATGGTGGGCTTTCTATGGACGATGTTTCTCTTCTTCAGCATCTGGATTTTATCACTAAAAGTAGTGTGAAGATGGCTCATATGGGTGCCGCTATATTCCGAACAATTCAGGGGATTCCGATTCATGCCACAAAATCCTTTATGGAAGAGGCCAAGTCGGAATTTGATCGAATCAAGGGTCTGAAGGAGGAGTTGGAAGTGAAGTTGGCGAAGGTGGAGAAGGAGCTGGAGGGTGAGAAGGCCAGCTCTATTGCCCTTGCTGCTTCTTTGAAGCTGGCCGAAGACATGGCATTGAAACATAAGGATAGCTATGTCTCGGCTTATAGGGAATTGATGCATCTTCGGGAGGATTTGGAAACAGCTCGGGCTAATTATGGTGAGCTTCAAGGTCACCTTGTGGGTAGCGTAACTGCTGCCTCCGAGAACCTGATGGAGCAGTTCCAGGTTGTTGCTCCTGATGCCGACTTGACTCTCATCAGCCTGGACAATGTCGTGAGGGATGGTAAGATTGTCCCTGATGACCAGGATGATGATGAGGCTGATCCTCCCCCAGTGCCTTCTCTTAAGGTGTCGACCTCCTCTGTTCCTCCCGTTACATCTGATCCGAATTGCCAGATTCTGAACCGGGATGATGGAACCGTAGATGCCGTGCCCCTTCAGACTCGTCCTCCTTCGCCTTGTCCTGACGCTGCCAAGAAGGCTCCAGATGTTTGCTGATCTCTTTCTGGATGTATAGTTGGCCCGGCTTGTGGGCTTTTAAAACTTTTCATTAACATTTCCTAGTTGCTTGTTTAGCAACTTTTTATTTTGAAAAACAAAAGGTAGCTCGCTTTCCCTTCACGGTAGGTTTTGGTGGCCTTCCGGGCCTTATAACTTTTGTGGAGTAACAAAGGTAGTTTTTTGACTTGGTATCTTTTCAGTTTTCTAATGATGCTTGAAATCTTGTATCTCGACCTCTTCGGATTGCTTTGTTTTATTGTTTGTAGCTTGGATCCTTTTGAGGTTTGTGACTTTATGGGTCCAACTTGTTTCTTGGTGGTTCTTTTGCGTTGGTCCCCCTTTTAAGTTATTTCTGTAATCCTCTTTTTTGGACCTTTGTCAGGTCTCTTCCAGGGATTACTTTGATAACTTTTTGGTGGCAGGAGTCCGATTTGGTTATGTCGGTCTCCTTTAAGTTATTTTTCGTAGTCCTCTTTCTTGAATCTTTGTCAGATCTCTTTTAGAGGCTACTTGTATAACTTTTTTAGTGATAGGAGTCCGACTTGGTTGTGTCGGTCTTCTTTAAGTTATTTCTGTAATCCTCTTTTTTGGACCTTTGTCAGGTCTCTTCCAGGGATTACTTTGATAAATTTTTAATGGTAGGAGTCCGACTTGGTTATATCGGTCTCCTTTAAGTTATTTTTTGTAGTCCTCTTTCTTGGATCTTTGTCAGATCTATTTCAGGGACTACTTGTATAACTTTTTAGTTTGGGACTGACTTTGTTATGTCAGACCCTTCTAAGTTAAAGTAATCCTCTTTAATAGGGTTGGCCAGACCTCTTTCCAGGGTTTACTTATAACTTGGGTTGACTTGGTCCGACTTCTGAACGTCGGCCAGTCTTTTAAGTTATTATATTAGCTATCCGTAAGACCTCGTCAGGTTCTTTTTTTGGATTGCTTTCAATAACTTCTTACATTATTCTGTGTTCATCTTTGCCGATTTGTAGAAAAATGGTTGGCGTCTTTAGATCGTCCTTTGGGTGAATCGCGTGTTCACCTTTATCGGACGATTGTCTTTATCGTGGTCGTGCAGTGAATTTGTTTTTCACTTTCTGCCAACCTGTTGCTTTATAATCGGACGATGAATACCTCAGATTAATGCGTCTTGGAAAATACCTAAATAAACTTTATTCAAAGAAAAAATGCAAATGTATACATGTGGGAATTTCCTTGTCCCTTTAAGCCGGGTATGATCTAGGTCTCGACATGGTGCCTCATTAAAAAACCTTTTCAGGAAAAAGAACGCATCCATTTAGTGAGATCCTTTACCTTTTCTAACTGTAGTATCTTCTTAGGTTGCAGGCGTGCCATGACCGGGGAAGCTCTCGTCCATCAAGCTCGGACAGTCTGTAGTAGCCCTTCCCCAGTACTTCAATGACTCGGTAGGGTCCTTTCCAGTTTGCTGCCAACTTTCCTTCTCCTGGTCGAGTTGTTCCAATGTCATTTCTGATTAGGATGAGATCATTCTCTGTAAAACTTCTCGGCACTACCTTTTGATTATATCTGGAAGCCATTCGTCGCTTTAGAGCTTCTTCCCTGATCCGAGCTCTTTCTTGGATTTCGGGTAACAAGTCGAGCTCTTCTCTCTGAAGTTGGGAGTTTGCTTGTTCATTGTAGTGGACTACTCGGGGAGATCTTTCTTCGATTTCTATTGGAATCATTGCCTCCGCTCCGTATGCCAGTCGAAATGGTGATTCGTTTGTAGTAGAATGGGGAGTTGTTCGATACGCCCATAGGACTTGTGGAAATTCCTCGGCCCAAGCTCCCTTTGCTTCTTGTAGCCTCCGCTTTAGCCCGGCCAATATAACTTTGTTGGCCGCTTCGGCTTGTCCATTGGCTTGGGGATGTTCGACGGAGGTGAACTGGTGTTTTATGTTCAAGTCGGCCACCAATTTTCTGAAGCCTGCCTCTGTAAATTGGGTACCGTTGTCCATGGTGATAGAGTATGGTACCTCGAACCTCGTAATAATGTTCCTATATAGGAATTTTCGACTTCTTTGAGCGGTGGCGTTGGCTAGGGGTTCTGCCTCAATCCATTTTGTGAAATAGTCTACTCCTACTATGAGGAATTTTACTTGTCCCGATCCCTGTGGGAAGGGTCCGAGAAGGTCGAGTCCCCATTTCGCAAATGGCCAGGGTGAGGTCACGCTAATGAGCCTTTCTGGTGGGGCAATGTGAAAGTTGGCATGCTTCTGGCATGGTGGGCATGTCCTCACAAATTCTGTAGCCTCCTTTTGTAGAGTTGGCCAATAGAATCCCGCCCGGAGTATCTTTTTGGTGAGAGCTTACGCTCCGAGATGATTACCACAAATGCCGCTGTGCACTTCCTCCAAGACTTCCTTTGTGTTAGAAATCGGTACGCATTTTAGTAAAGGTGTTGATATCCCTCTTTTGTATAGTGTGTTGTTTATGATAGTGTAGTACTGTGCCTCCCTTTTCAGCCTCTTTGCCTCCTTTTCATCTGTAGGGAGTGCTTCTGTTTTGAGGTAGTTTATTATGGGGGTCATCCATCCTTGATCCCGACCTATTATGGCTAGGACTTTTTCTTCTTCTGCTATTGACGGGTTCTGTAGTATCTCCTGGATGAGGCTTCTGTTGTTGTCCCCTGGTTTGGTGCTGGCTAATTTTGAAAGGGCGTCCGCTCGGGCATTTTGCTCACGAGGTTTGTGGTAGATCCTATATTCCCCGAGTTGTCTGAGCTGTTCTTTGGTTTTATCCAAATATTTTTTCATGGTCGGATATTTGGCTTGGTAGCTTCCTGTTATTTGTGAGGTGATGACTTGTGAGTCACTGTAGATGCTGAGTTTCCGAGCTCCAACCTCCCTAGCCAGCTTCAAACCTGCTAATAGTGCTTCGTATTCTGCCTGGTTGTTTGAGGCCGGGAATCCGAATTTAAGGGAGAGCTCAAGTTGAGTTCCTAGGTTGCTTTCGATTATCACACCCGCACCGCTTCTTGTTTTATTCGAGGATCCGTCCACGTATATGTTCCATTCTATGGGGATTTTCGGGGTGTCTGTAAATTCTGCGATGAAGTCGGCCAGGTGTTGTGATTTGATGGCTGTCCGCGCCTCGTATTGGAGGTCGAACTCAGACAACTCGATTGCCCATTGTAGGATTCTTCCTGCTAGATCTGTTTTCTGCAATATCCCTTTTATGGGTTGGTTGGTCCGAACTTTAATGGTATGCGCTTGGAAATATGGGCAAAGCCACCGGGATGTGAGGATCAGAGCGTAGGCAAACTTTTCTATTTTTTGGTAGTTCAGCTCAGATCCCTGTAGCGCTTTGCTAATGAAGTAGACGGGTTTTTGCCCATGTTCGTCTTCTCTGACTAGTGCTGAGGCTATTGCCCGGCTCTCTACTGCGAGATATAATATGAGCGGTTCTCCTTCTCGTGGCCGAGATAGGATAGGTGGCCGTCCTAAGAACTCTTTGAAGTCTCGGAAGGCTTGCTCACATTCTGTCGTCCATTCGAACTATTTTCCCTTCCTTAAAGTAGCATAGAAGGGAAGAGATCTTATCGCAGCTCCTGCTAAGAATCGGGATAGAGCGGCCAGCCTCCCGTTGAGTTGTTGTACTTCTTTGACACAAGTTGGGCTCTTCATGTTGAGTATGGCTTGACACTTGTCTGGATTTGCTTCAATCCCCCTTTGTGTGAGCATGAAGCCCAAGAATTTGCCTGCTTCTACTGCGAAGGTGCATTTTGCGGGATTGAGCCGCATGTCGTGTTTCCTGATAGTGTAAAACACTTGAGCCAGGTCGGATAATAATGTATCTTCGCTTTGTGTCTTTATCAACATGTCATCTACATAAACTTCCATGGTTTTCCCGATGTGATCTGAGAAAACTTTATTCATTAGCCTTTGATAAGTAGCTCCTGCGTTCTTGAGACCGAAAGGCATCACGATGTAACAGTAGTTTGCTTTCGGCGTTAGGAACGAGGTCTTTTCTTGATCTGGCGGATACATGGGGATTTGGTTGTACCCTGAATACGCGTCCATGAACGAGAGATACTTATATCCTGATGAAGCATCTACTAGAGCATCGATGCTTGGGAGTGGGTAAGGGTCTTTTGGGCAGGCTTTGTTGAGGTCGGTGTAGTCGGTGCACATTCGCCACTTCCCATTTGACTTTTTCACCAAGACGACGTTTGCTAGCCATAGTGGGTATTTGACTTCCCTTATGAACCCGGCCTCTAGTAGCGCATGTACTTGTTCTTCTACAGCTTCAGCTCGTTCTGGTCCGAGTTTTCTTCGTCTTTGTTGTACCGGCCGAGATCCCGGGTAGACTGCCAATTTGTGGCTCATTAGTTCGGGATCAATGCCTGGCATGTCGGCAGCTTTCCATGCAAAGAGATCAACATTATCTCGTAGGAACCGTATTAGTGATTCCTTTGTGTCTCCTTTCAGGATCGTGACAATATTAGTTGTTTTATCCGAGGTGTCTCTGATCTGGACTCTTTCTACTTCTCCTTCGGGTCATGGTCGGAATTCTTCTCGCCTCTGAACTCCACCGAGCTCGATTGTGTGGAACTCTCCTCCTTCACCTCGGAGGTTTAGGCTTTCGTTATAACAGCGACGTGCCATCTTTTGATCTGCCTTTATTGTAGCTATCCCTTCCGCAGCTGGGAATTTCATACATAGATGTGGAGTTGAAACTATTGCGCAGAGTTGATTTAACGTTGTCCGACCTATTAAGGCATTGTAGGCTGAGCTTACGTCGACCACGATGTAGTCTATCTTGAGTGTTCTGGATTGGTTCCCCTTTCCAAAGGTTGTATGCAGCGATACGTATCCCAGCGGTTGAACTGGGGAATCTCCTAGTCCGAACAGGCTGTTCGGGTACGCTCTTAGCTCTTTTTCTTCTAGACCGAGTTTGTCGAAGGCAGTTTTGAATAAGATGTCGGCAGAGCTTCCCTGGTCAATTAGTGTACGGTGAAGGTTGGCGTTTGCCAGTATGATCGTAATGACCATGGGGTCGTCATGTCCCGAGATGATTCCGGATGCGTCTTCCTTGGTAAACATGATTGCTGGGATGTCTGGGGCTTCTTTTTTTCCTTCGACATGGTACACCTCTTTGAGGTGTCGCTTGCGAGATGATTTGGAGATTCCTCCTCCAGAAAATCCGTCGTGTATTACGTGAACGTGTCTTTCCGGTGTGCGAGGTGATCGTTCAGATCGTCCAACATCCTCATCCCTTCTTCTTTTTCTTGGTTTGTCATCCTGATTAGCCAAAAACCGATCTAGTTTTCCTTCTCTTACTAGTTTTTCTATGACGTTTTTCAAGTCGAAGCATTCATTGGTGGAATGCCCTCGAAGTCGGTGATATTCACAGCATTCATTCCGACTTCCTCCTCCTCTTTTGCCTTTAAGTGGCCGAGCTGGAGGGATTTTCTCTGTATGGCAGACTTCTTTGTAAACATCTACCAAGGATACCCTAAGAGGAGTATAGTTATGATATTTTTTATTTTTTCTCTGGAGCGATCCTCCTTTTTCTTGGATTCTTTATCTCGGTAGGCAAAACCGAACCTTGAGGCTTCGCCAAGACGAGAATTTTCCTCCATGTTGATGTATTTCTGTGCCCGTTCTTGTACTTCGTCTAAGGATGTCGGGTATCTCTTTGATATAGATTGGCTAAATGGTCCTTCTCGTAGGCCATTTATGAGGCCCATAATGGCAGCTTCTGTTGGAAGACTTTGTATGTCTATGCATGTTTTGTTGAATCTTTCCATGTAGTTGCGAAGACTCTCCCGATCTCCTTGCTTGATCCCTAGTAGGCTAGGTGTGTGTTTGGCTTTGTCCTTTTGTATGGAGAATCGGGCCAGGAACTTCTTGGCCAGGTCGTCGAAACTCGAGATGGATTTTGGAGGTAGGTTGTCAAACCATTTAATGGCTGTCTTGGTGAGAGTTGTTGGAAAGGCTTTGCAGCGAACTGCATCTGAGGCATCAGTGAGTTACATTCTACTTCTAAAGTTGCTGAGATGATGGTTGGGGTCCGAGGTGCCGTCATATAGAGTCATATCCGGAAGCTTGAAATCTTTTGGAATTTTGGTCTTCATAATTTCTCTGGTGAATGGATCTTGATCTTTCTGAGAGCTATCCTCTGTGGATGGTCGAGTAGCTTTAGTTTTGAGATCAGCTTCGAGTTTTATAAGCTTATCTTCTAATTCTCGGCGCCGCCTTATCTCCCGACGTAGATCTTCTTCTTTTTCACGTCGATGTTGGGCTTCTTTCTCAAGTTGCTCCAATCGATTTTGAAGTGCTTCTATTACTCCTGGATTTGATGAATTTTTGTCTCCGTTGGTTTCTGGAGTATCTTTGAGTATCGTGTCCGCGTTTTTATGCGGCGTTCTGTCTTCCAAACCTGAATCGTGGTCGTTGTCATGGTCATCCGCCATGTTAATGGGATGACTTCCAAGTTTTCCGGCAACGGCGCCAATGTTTCGAGGGTTACCTGAAACTGTAGGTCGATCTCGGATGAGATCTTCTGTGCTTGGTCGGAGCCTGACGTGTCCGGCAGGTGTGTAACGGCCGGAGCTGGTGTGTCTAACTTGTTGGACTTGGTGGCGGTGCTGATCCTTCGTCCCCGGAGGGTGGGGGGTACCTGCAAGAGACTCTGATGCTTAAGTTAGCAAGGGTATTAAGCAGGTATTGAGTAGAATCAGAGTATGAGTTATACCTGGGCGCTCCAGTGTATTTATAATGGTGAGATGTGGCCTCCTGCGGATAAGATAAGTTAGTTATCTTATCTTATCTTTAAGTGAGGTCATCTTTAAGGGAACCGCCTTTATCTCTATGGGCTTGGGCTGCCCTTGGATTTTGGGGCGCGTTCCTCTATTTGGGCCCTTCGTTTGGGCTTTCCTGTGACTTGGCCGAGCTCTTTGAGGAGAGGTCGGGTTGTCCTGACCTGAAGAGGTCGGTCGCTTTGTCTGTCGAACATCCCGGGTCGGTCAGCTCGACCCAGGGTATAAACAAAAGCTATGATTCACATGCTTAAAGTAGAGGAGGAAGCCCCCAAGCTTGAGCTCAAACCTTTGCCTCCTTCTCTGAAATATGTGTTCTTGGGTGCAAATGATTCATATCCAGTGATTATTAGCTCTTCCTTAAAACCTGAAGAGGAAGAGGCGCTTATTTCAGTGCTCAGGAGCCATAAGACAGCTCTTGGGTGGACCATTGGTGATTTAAAAGGGATTAGTCCAACCAAGTGCATGCACAAGATCCTTCTTGAAGATGATGCCAAGCCAGTTGTACAACCACAAAGGAGACTCAATCCAACTATGAAAGAGGTGGTCCAAAAAGAGGTAATGAAATTATGGAAAGCAGGTATTATTTACCCTATTTCTGACAGTCCTTGGGTAAGTCCTATGCAGGTAATTCCCAAGAAAGGAGGGATGACAGTGATCAAGAATGAGAAGAATGAGCTTATTCCTACAAGAACAGTCACATGATGGAGAATGTACATAGACTACAGGAGGCTCAACACCGCTACAAAGAAGAATCACTTTCCCCTACCTTTCATTGATCAGATGCTTGAGAGGTTAACTGGTCATGCTTTTTATTATTTTCTAGATGGATATTCTGGATATAATCAAATTGCAGTGGACCCTCAAGATCAAGAAAAGACAGCATTCACATGCCCTTTTGGAGTGTTTGCTTACAGAAGAATGCCATTTGGACTTTGTAATGCTCCAGCAACTTTTCAGAAGTGTATGCTTTCTATTTTTTCTGATATGATTGAAAAGTTTATTGGGGTATTTATGGATGATTTTTCTATCTTTGGTAATTCTTTTAAATCCTGCCTTAAGTATTTATCTCTGGTCTTGAAATGGTGTCAAGAATCAAACCTTGTTTTAAATTAGAAAAAATGTCATTTTATGGTTACAGAAGGTATTGTTCTTGGACACCAGATTTCAAGTAAGGGGATTGAGGTTGATAGAGCAAAGGTGGAGGTAATTGAAAAATTACTACCACCAGCTAATGTTAAGGTAGTCAGGAGTTTCTTGGGTCATGCAGAATTTTATAGAAGATTTATAAAGGATTTTTCAAAAATTGCTAAGCCATTGAGCAACCTATTTGGTTGTTGATGTTCCTTTTGTGTTTGATGCTGAATGCCTGCATGCTTTTGAAATTCTGAAGGCAAACCTTACCTCTCCTCCCATTATAGCTCCTCCTAACTGGGATTTACCATTTGAATTGATGTGTGATGCTAATGATTTTGCTATAGGAGCTATTTTAGGACAGAGGCATGACAAGCTTATACATGTCATTTATTATGTTAGCCGTGTGTTAAATGATGCCCAAAGAAATTACACAACTAGAGAAAAAGAATTATTATTAGCTATTGTATATGCTGTTGATAAGTTTAGGTCCTATTTAATTGGTTCTAAGATTATTGTTTATACTGATCGTGCTGCTTTGAAGTACCTTCTAACCAAACAGGACTCTAAACCAAGATTAATCAGATGGGTGTTACTCCTCCAAGAGTTTGACATTGAGATAAAAGAAAGGAAGGGGTCAGAAAATCAAGTGGTTGACCATCTTTCTAGAATTGAGCCTAAAGAAGGAGTACAACCACCCACATCTGTAACTGAGACATTTTCGGATGAGCAATTATTCCTCACTCAGCAGGTTTCATGGTTTGTAGACATTGCAAATTACAAGGCCATGAATTTTATTCCAAAGGAGTCTTTGAGCCAAAGTAAAACTAAAATAAAAACTAAAATTATAAACTAAATATATAAACTAAAATGGTAAAAATGATAAAAGTAAAACTAAATATATAAACTAAAATTATAACCAAATTAAATTTTATTAGACTAAACTTATGAGTTAGTGTAAATTTTTTTATTGTTATCATAGAATAAAGTAAAAAAGCAGGTTAATAGTTACAACTTCAAGGTTGGTAGCAAAAGTAAATGTTAGTTGTAAATCTAGGGACATAGTGCATATATATGAAACTTAGCCTTTCCTTAAATTAACTTTTCAAGGCTTTCAGTCCTTCTTAATTTAAGCAATACTAAAGTACTTATCTGTGAGTCTAAACTTTGAAGTTTGAACTATGTCAAATGGTAAACCCACGCGTAAGTTAAAGATATATTGGATTACATTAAATAAACAAGAATTACTGAATTAGGATAGCAGAAAATTAAAATAAAATAAAAAAGATTAAAATTGATGAAAGATACATATGTTGTTGATTACTCAATCGTTCAAATCTTGCCAATGCAATAAATTTTGTATTAATTTTGGTGCAATCATTTTCTATGCATGCAATTAGCATGCATACCTGATATGTGGAACATGCATGTCAAAGGCAAACAACAATTTCAACATATATATTCTTAATGAGCTGCATTCCTTGTTGATTATTTAACAAAATTCATTTAATTTATCTCTAGCTGTAAACGCTAATACAAAAGGTGTATGATACTATGATGTATGTATTTATGCACTAGCGTAGATGACCAACAAACTAGAGTTTTTTTTTTATAATTTTTTTTTTAAAGAAACGTAAATTTTAATTATAATAAAAAATATTCAAAATCTAATAAAAATATTTAAAATAAAAAATCTAAGACAATTTAAAAAATTTTAAAACAATTTTAAAAATTTTTAAATTATTTTAAAAATTATTATAAAAATTTTTAATAAAAAAGT
This sequence comes from Arachis hypogaea, assembly GCF_003086295.3. Lineage (NCBI taxonomy): Eukaryota > Viridiplantae > Streptophyta > Magnoliopsida > Fabales > Fabaceae > Arachis > Arachis hypogaea. The sequence goes on from NC_092040.1 coordinate 38,648,003, forward strand.
TCTAAAACCTAACAGAAAAAAAATTCAAAATAATAAAAAAAGAAATATCTAACATTATTTTTAAAATTTTAAAATCTAATAAAACAAAATATTTAAAAAAATCCAAAATCTAAGTAAAAATATTTAAAACTATTAAAAAATATCCAAAACAAAAAATCTAAAATATACTAGTTAAAAAATAAACATCCAGAATAAAATACTACTAATTTTTCAAACACAATATATCAATACCATTCAGAATAACCATCAGATTACCAGAAATAATAAACATTTGGAAATGGATCCTCTTCAATAGCAAAACAACTGAATACTATTTAGTGTTAAATCTAACTTTTTATTATTCTCTCTTATATTTATTTTTGTCTCACTTTATTCTTTTAAATGTTAAAAAAATTGAAAAAATCCATTTTCTAAACATCTGACTCAATCCAACCTCCTTAAACCCCGCATTATACATATATTTCATTGACTCCCTATACTTCCTCGAAAAACAAACATCCGAAACGGCATCATTCTTTCTCGCTGGCCATTATGTCACCAGTCGCGGTGGCGCATAGCAATAACAGCGACGTGCGGGACCGTCGGCAGTTGGATGCGCATCGGTTGGCTTTAGAAGAGAAGGACGCGGCATGCAGCTGACGAATAAAGGGGTGCAACATGCGGCGGTGTGAGAAAGGAACGGTGTGCGACTGTAGAAGCACGGCGTGTGGCTGTAGAAGAGAGATAAGGGTTTGTGTGGTTGTTTTTCTACAGTAAATAAAATTTGTTTTTTACGCTCACAAAAAATACGCACCCTCCTATTTGATTAGGGGTGGCAACGGGGCGGGTAGGGGCGGGTTTTTGCTCTACCCGACCCCGCCCCGCCCTACAAAAAACCCGCATCAAACCCGCCCCGCCCTACCCGCGGGTTGTAAAATGTTAAACCCTAACCCGCCCCTGCGGGTACCCGCCCCGCCCCTACCCGCCCCTATAATATAACCACCATTTACATACATAATATAAATTAAAATAAAAATTTATATATGATATAATATTATTAATCATTTTACTAATTATTTTATATATGTTACATATATTATATATTAAAAATATATATATTTACATATATATTATATATACCGGGGCGGGTAGGGGCGGGTTCAACCTAAACCCGACCCCGCCCCGCCCCGCCCAAGAACCCGCCCCGTTAAAACCCGCCCCGGTGCGGGGGCGGGTAATTACCCGCCCCGAGCGGGTAGGAGCGGGGTGGGTACCCGCGGGTTCGGGTAGTGTTGCCACCCCTATATTTGATGCCCATAATGCTCCTACGATCTTCCTCTCTTGATTTTAATAATTTTGATTGGACGTTTAAAAATGGTATGAAACCTAAAGAAATGAACATGGAGGATGTTATTGGAGGAAATGCCCTTAGAAAGAAAGATCCATTGGGAGTTATTCCAGTCAAAATTATTAATTAAATAAAATAAATTAGCCTAAATATTCATTGTAAGATAGTTAATTACTATATAATGTTTGTAATCTTAATAAGTGTTGTTATGGCTGAGCCAAGTAGAAATGAAACTACAAAACACTATTGTTTGTGAAATAGTAGAAAAATAATTAATCTTTATCATATGTGAGTTATACTATTTTAATTCAATGATGATTAAATTATTATTTCTCAATTCTCTTTTTTTTTTTTTATGAAGAGGATGATCCGAATAGAATTACCCAATTAGTATTTTGTGTAAACTATAAGGTAAGGTATTAATGCAAATTACCTTTCAATGCCCATTCAGTGATGAGGCCCATAATTTAATACAAAATTGAGACACTAACTTGGCCCAAAGTTCATTGGACTGGCCAATGTAGAGTAACTTTAAAAGGCCCAAATTTAAATTAAGAATCCACCAATTCGGAAACGTGAAGGTGGCCTGTGAATGTGACAAAGAGGTAGGGACACAAAAATTAAAATTACACACAAAACCAAAAAAAAAAAAAATTAAAATTACACATTTACGTTTTACCGAAAAAAAGGTTACAGATTTATTCTTCTTATGAAGAGAAAATGACAAAAATATGTATAAACAAATAATAATTTGTTTGGTGAAGTTTGTAAATGACGCAAGGCACTCCATCTTCTCAATGGCGAAGTTTCGCAAAGCCACTTAAACAAATCAAGCGTGGAGGGTGGATGATTTTGTTTTTATTTATTTTATAACAAATTTTGTTAAGTATAAAATACGGATTTCAGATATTTATTTATTGGTCATGGGATTTTAGATCATCACAGAAGCAATTAAAAGGCGACAATGTAGTTCGAGGCCGAATAATGTCGTATTCAACCAAAAATTCCATGGAAGGAATCAAGGAAAGAAGAGAAATATAAATTTAGTTTGATAATTAGTTTATTATTTTATTTAAATAAATATTAAGAATTTAAATTTTGTCATGTACATACAGAAATATATTGGCCAACAATAAATTTTTAAATAAAAATTTTAATTTGCGACAAATTAATCTTTAACCTGTCAGATCCAAAGATATTTTGAAGTATGCACAAAATAGAATTTGAGACTCCAACATTTACTTAAACACAATAGTAAGTTAATCATTAAATCAACTCAAATTGCTTATATTTATAACTAATCTAATAGTTGGTAAAAAAAATTGAATTCTTTTTAATAATATATTAAAAAGATTAACTATTTAAATTTCAATAAAAGCTTTATATTAAATATTTTAATCAGCATATTTAAGATAATTTTCAATTAGACTTGAAATAAAATCAATAAACTCATATTTAAATCCTAAGCAATATACAACTTTATTTCCAAAAAAAAATATGGAACTAAAAACAAAAGAAGCTTATTATAAAATCGTGTAACCAAATTTTAAAAAGGATATGTGTGTAATTTTAATTTTTAATCATTTTATTAAGATAAATTATCCTAAGATAAACAACAAAAAATCAAGAAAAACTTATGAAAGATAGACACGGATACGGTATACGATATGACACGCGAATTTTAAAAAGTTGTGGAACACGAGGACACGCATATATTAATAATATAATATATTCCTTAAATAAAGATATGTCTTAATAAGTTAATAAAGATATTTTTAAAAACAATCATATGATATGCATTTCTTTTTAAATGTATAAGTATTCAAAATATAAAATCTTAAATTCCTATGTTTTAATAGAGATAGTAAGAATTTTGTACATCACATATACAAAAAAAAAAAGTTATCTAAAGTCATATTATTTTTTCATTATATATGGTTAATATCTTTATCATTAGAAAAAGTCACTCTTTCCAATTCCGTTCATCAAGAGAAAAGTGAGCAATTTCAAGAACACCATTTTCTTCATCAATTGGTAAAAAAACATCTCCATTAACATCCCACATCATAGTTTCTCCTTTACTGTATTGTGTAGTTTTTCTTGAAAGAAGACGAAGATTAGTTTGGACAAATACTAAATTTTCTGCACGTTTAGCCTTCAACTTATTTCTTTTTAGGGAATTGATAAAAGAATATGTGCTCCAATTTCTTTGACAATAAGAAGATGAAGATGGTTGTCCTAGTAGCTTAAGAACAATTGATTGAAGAAATTTTGCTTTACCACCATGAATTAGCCACCAAGACTTTGCATCAACTATGCCTCTATCATTCAAAGAGTCATAATCATCAAAGACATCTCTACCATCAGAAAAGCTTGCAAATTCAATGTTTACCTTTCTCCTCTCTTCTTCATTAGGAAAATACCTCTTCAAGTATTTAACTCTCTCATTAGTGATCTCAATATTTTGATGAAGAGAAACTCGTGTAAGATCTTCTCTCAACCATGGATGGCTATAATACCTATATAATTAATGTTTAAGCATAAATTAATAATAATTCAATTATTTTCACTTATAAATAAAATTTATAAACAATAAATGTAAAAAATTACCTTGGATTCAATAAATGTACTAAACAATGAAGAGGTGTGCTACTTTTTTTCCATCTTTGAACTAATATTGAATGCATAACATTGTAGAAGGACGATGACTCTTGTTCATCTTTTTTTTCATAGAGATATATATCACTTTTTACTTTCTTGATTATTGAATCCCACATCTCATGGACCAAATGAAGAGTAGGTGCATCTGCATTTGTACTTCTTAAAACATCATAACTAGGATTTGTGAAAGCAAGAATATAATCAATTTTTTGCCACCAATTTTTATTCAAAATCTTTTCTGTAACAAACTCAGCTTTGTCAATATTATCTTCCTTGTATAAAGACCACTTCTCACTTATAGGTTATAACCATCTCTTTGAGGTATTGCTTTAACAACCTAAATCTTTTGAGCATCACAATAGTAGAAGTAAATCGAATAGGAGCAACATTAAGCAACTTCAATGTATTAAATTCATTGAAAATAGATAACCTCATATGATGATTAACAATGAAATTTTTTATAAAAGAAGCATCTTCAGCAATTTGAGTAATCCATGAGCATTCTTGATAAACAAAGTTATTCTTCTCTGTATTCTTAGTTGCACAAATGTCCTTTAAAGCAAGGTTGAGAGTATGAACAACACAAAGAGTCTAATAAACAGATGAAAATTTAGCTTCAATCAATAACCCAGCCGCTTTACAAACTGGCACATTATCAGTCACAATCTGCACTACATTTGAGAGACCGACTTCTCTTATCACATTCTTATTTGCTTTGCAACATAATCCTTGTCTTTGATCTCATCTGAACAATCTACAGCTTTAAAAAACATAAGCCCACTTTCAGTTACAGCAATAAAATTAAGAAGAGGCCTCTTTTGGGGATTACTTCAACCATCACTTACAATCCTCACTCCCTTTTCACTCCATCAACTCTTAGTAGGTTCTAACATTCTCTCCACATGTTGCTTCTCTTTCTCAAGAAAAGTTATCCTCAATTTATTATATTAAGGAGGAATATAACCATCAATATAATTATTAGCAGCATAAGAAAAAATTTTGACAAAATACGATTTTTTTGCTAGATAAAAAGATAATCCAGATGAAAAAAATATTCTAGCAATATGTAAATCTAGAGTCTCTCTTGCATTCACATTAAAAGCTTTCTCTAAAGGTCTAGTAGCTCTTCTTTTTTCTTGAATCAAGTTCACTTGCATTAGATAAGGGTGGAAGAGGAATTGACTTAGCCTTTTTACTTTCATGCAACAATGTACTTTCACGTCAAGTTTCTTAAGTTCTTCAAGCTTTGTTGATGTAACTTTTGCACAAAATCTAATTCCTTTTCCTGAGGTGACGAACATCCACGGCGGTGACAACCGGAAGTGGCGGCGATGACTGGAGGTGGCAATAGATTGGCGGTGAAGAGAGGGTGAGTCGGTGTGGAGCCACTGAGCAAGAGACGGGTTTGGGAGTGGGGTTGGAAAATTAGGTTTTTAACTTTTGTCAAAGTGAAACGGTAAAACTAAGGAGAACTTTTCAAAATGCTATTGGGCCGTACCCGTCCATGTCTGGACCGTGTCTGTCCATGTCTAGGCCGTGTCTGAACCGTGTCTGACTAAATTTTTTGTTTTTTTGAATAGGACACGTTTGGACACGGCAATTAAACAAAATATTCGTATTTCATAAACAAAAAGTATTACATGTATACTAAAAAATTAATTATTAAATTACTTATTATATATTTATAGAAATATATAAATAATTTTATATTGTGATTAATTTTTATTTTATAGGTAGCATCATTGTAAAATGAAGTCCTAACATGTAACCAAAGGAGAACTTGGAACAAAGCTTTAAGTATAAAATGAAGGTTTGTTAATTATTTATGCCTCACGAGACAGGGACTGAAGAGAGAGGAGTCTGGTTCCTCAAAGACTTTACCCAGTCCATACGCGTCTTCTTCTCCACCAAACCCTCAAACCTCTGCAAAGTTTGTTACTTTTTCTTTCTCACTTTCTCCAATGGCTGACAATTTGATGGACAAAGTGAACGCCCTCGGCGAGCGTCTCAAGATGAGCGAGGTAGGTCGCAAGATGAGCGAGGGAATGAGCTCCATGAGCTTCAAGGTCAAGGAGTTCTTCAATGGTCCCAACCAGGTCGACAAGCTCGTCGAAGACGCCACCTCCGAATCCCTCGACGAGCCCGATTGGGCCATGAACCTTGACCTCTGCGACCTCATCAACACCGATAAGGTCAACAGCATCGACCTCATCAGGGGAATTAAGAAGAGGATCCAGCTCAAGAGTCCTAGGGTTCAGTACTTGTCCCTCGTCTTGCTTGAAACCATCGTCAAGAATTGCGAGAAGGCTTTCTCTGAAGTCGCTGCTGAGAGGGTTCTTGATGATATGGTTAGGTTAATTGACGATCCTCAAACCGTTGTTAATAACCGCAACAAGGCTTTGATCATGATTGAGGCTTGGGGCGAATCCACCAGCGAGCTTCGCTATCTCCCTGTTTATGAAGAAACTTACAAGGTACTACTACCTTTTTTTTTCCAATTTTATCTGCTTCATTATTAAATTTAAGTCAAGGGACAATTTCTGATAATCGTTGATGCCTAGAAACTAGAAACTCAAAATCCTTAGGCTAAATTGATTGGGTTAGTTACTAGCTCTAGCTGTTGAATTTGCTAGTGTGGGTTATTGTTAGTGTTATTGTTGATTGCTTGTTTCCATTTTGTGGTTCAGAGTCTGAAATCAAGGGGTATTCGGTTCCCTGGCCGTGACAACGAGAGCTTGGCGCCTATTTTCACTCCTCCGCGTTCGGTGTCCGAGGCTGAACTTGATCTTCCACGCCGGACTCAGCATGAAGATATTCCTGTGCAGAGTTTTACTCCTGAACAAACTAAGGAAGCTTTTGATGTTGCTAGAAACAGCATTGAGCTTCTTTCTACTGTGTTGTCTTCTTCTCCACAACAAGATGTCTTGCAGGTAGATTTTATATGTTTAGTTTGGTGTAATATTTGTTGCATGACATTTTCTGTTTGTTCACCGGATACCAGATGACCTTAGTGGTGTTATGATGTTAACAGAGGTCACATGAATTATTATGATGTTAAAATCTCTGTATAAGCTATTAAGTTTTATGATGTGTATTCGACTTATATGTGCTACTAGTTAATTACCCTTACAAAATAGTAGACACAGATGCTCTAGTCAGATTATTTAGTTATAGACATCTGTCAGTTTTTGCAATGTCAAAGTTTACCACTTTACCCTGCCCGGTCCATGATTTGTCGAAAGATGTAGGATCATCCTTAATGAACCACGGTAGTGATGATTTTTATATTTTCATCTCGAGACAAAGGAGGAGATGAATTTCTTAATGTTTTTGGTTTGTACTAATGTTTCCCTGCTGAAGAAAAATGAGCAGCCGGTACTTGCTTGGTGTAGTGATTATAGAAGTTTTATCATAATCATAATTCTTAACAATGAATCTGTGTGTGGTTTATGTAATGTGAATTTCACCCTGACCATGATTTTATCTGGGTTTAACTTATGGTTTCATTAACATTTGATGGGTATTAATATGAAATTACTCTCCATTTTCTCAACTGGACAGCGCCCAAGCAAAACCTTCTTCTGTTATAACATATACTGCTTAATAGCAAACAGAGACCAATTCCAATTTGCTGTGTTGCTCAATGCAAATGTGATCATGGCGAGTTATAAAGGGAGGGTGAATAGAAAATTGAGGGGTTTTCTTGGTTTTGCTTTTGTTTTGGAGCCTGTTAGGGAGAGGCATATTGTATCAGCCATCAGTGGATTACAGAAATACAAGTCTGATGTTTTCTTTTATGTGTAGGATGAGTTGACCACGACACTTGTACAGCAATGCCGCCGCTCTCAAACTACTGTTCAGCGAATTGTTGAAACTGCTGGGGATGATGAAGCGCTGCTCTTTGAGGCCTTGAATGTTAATGATGAGATTCAGAAGGTACTCTCCAAGTACGAAGATCTAAGGAAGCCCACAGTCATTCCAGTTCCACCCGAACCAGCTATGATCCCTGTTGCTGTGGAGCCAGAAGAGTCACCTCGTCATGCTAAAGAAGATGCATTGATTAGAAAGCCAGCTGGATCAAGAGCCGCTGGCCATGGAGGGAGCAACGAGGACATGATGGATGATCTTGATGAGATGATTTTTGGTAAAAAAGGTGGGGATTCATCAGGTGGGGGACATGATACAAAGAAGCAGCAATCATCCAAAGATGATCTCATCTCCTTTTGATGTGCATTGCCAAGCGACCCTCTGAACATATGACACTGCCTTTTTATTCATTGTCTTCTCACTTTTTTTTTTTTTAATTTTATTTTCTTTCTTTCTTTCCTTTTTTTTAGTCTTTAACTAGATGTTGGTTGTGAACTTGGTTGAGAATTTCAGATTGCTGGTTCCGTTATTGTTTCTTCTTTTGCACACACAGTTACAGTGCAACCTATGTCTGAATTATGGTATATAAGTTGTTGGCATGGTTGGTATAGATGGATGGGTATAAATTCTAATGTAACTTCGATGGTGTTTCCATTCATATTGTCTGTTTTTGGCTTTATCTATACTGTTTTGGTCTTTTGGATGAATCAATGAATGCACTTGTCATTGTACTTTCGTGTTGCATGCATGGAAGGTTGTACCTAGGATTCAACTCTGTCTTGTTGCTTCTTTTCACTCTTTGTTTTCTTACGTTTGTTTCTTGTTTGTGTCACTGCCATAGTCCACGGTTCTTTTGTGGTTGAATCACAACTAGTGCTATTAGGTGAGTTTTAGCCTTAGCCTCGCCTGAAGCAGGCTCACCATTAGCCTGTACTTTCTGACACAAGTTAATGCAGATGTGGCAGGATTTTTGGGTAATACTGTAATGCGATTTTGATCAACCGTAAATTGTGATATATTGCATAGCATCTTAAAAAAATTGAAATTGTAAAGATGACCCCCTGTTTTTGGCAAATGGGCTGGCGGATAAAATTTCATTTAATGGGTTCATGAAGTTTCACCCATTACACACAACCTTTCAAGATGCATTATGCATTGGTTTCGTGGTCCATGGACCATGGGATGCAACATTCAAAAGAATGAACGAATGAATGAATGATGATACCGTCAATGTCCCTCGAAACTTTTTCTTCCGTGTCTCTATAGTTGTATGTTGTAACTAGTAGTGCTAATGTATTAACTACAAAATAAAAAATTTTAAAAAATCTCTTGGTTTAACGAATGATTAATAATATATATATGATAGATACAGATGATTAGTATAAGTATATTAATTATATTATATGAATGTTAAAAATCAGTTACTAAATCAATTATTTATATAAAATATATCGAAATACGAAATAATACTAAAAATATATAAAATAACACATGATAATTAATTTTAATAACTGATTATATATATATATAAGATCACCGTATGACAATGTGGGCGACTAATGCAAGAGAAGGTACTAGTATAATATTTTTAAGTATACGAGGGACCACCTAGGTTAGAAAGAGGGGGTATTTGTTTTCACTAGGTGATGAAAATTAATAATAATTATATATAAATGAATATATTTAATTTTATTATAATATTATTTTATTTTTATATTAAATTATAAAATATTTTTTTGAGAATTATGTTAAAAAAATACTTTGTTAAATTTAATATCAAAACTAAAAATATTAAAATAATAAATAATGATAATGTTCTTTTTAAAATAGTCAATTAATTAATTATTAAACTGATGTTTAGTTTTTTAAATATAAATAAAATTTTTTATTTTTTTAAAAAAATTGGTTGAGATAAAAAAATATTATTTATATATTAAATAATAAAAAACTATATAAAATTGACTTTTAGTTATCTAACTAATTATTGTTTAATTATAAAAATTCTTAATTTTTTAGAGATTTGAGGGTTTAAATTTTAAGATAAATAATATAATTTTAAAAAAATTGATTGATATTGATTGAAATTAGTTGAAAAAAATTAATTTTTTAATTAATTCTAATTTATATTCTTTGTTTTAACTCTTAAACATACTTATTATAAAAATAAGTAAATTTATTAGTTTTTCTTATATATATATATATATTTAGTTTCAAATTATAAATATATTCATGTTTAACAAAATTTATTTTAATATATCTTTGTCCTATTATAAAAATTTTCTGGGTTCGTCACTAATTATATTACGTGTACATTAAAATTAGTGACTAAAGTCAATACAAATACACATTGAAAATAAATTAAATCATATATCTATTTATACACAAATACATGTATTTATTCGTATACTAAAATAGCACCAATGTATTTATGTGTGTGTGTGTGTCTATATATATATATATAGCTGTTTTGGTCCCTAAGGTTTAGGGTCAAAATCAAATTCGTCTCCAACGTTATTTTGGATTTAAAATCGCCCCCAACGTTTCATTTGTTATTAAAATCGCCTTTTTGACTTTTTACGGACAAAAATACATTCCACCACCACCACTACCACCACATCCCTTATTCCCACCAAATACCAATAATTAGATTCAAGAACACAATATTCAACACCAACAATAACACATTATTCAAGTTCAAAAACAACAACATCAAATTCAATAACAAAATCAATACACAACAACAATGAAATCAGAAAAATAACAAATCAAAATCAGAATCAGAAGCAAAAGCAGAAACAGACGCAAAAGCAGAACCAGAATCGGAAGCAGAAGTAGAAGGCGAATTGGAAGCAAAAGGCAAAGCAGAAGCCGAAGCAGAAGCAGAATCGGCGAGGTGCAGCGGCGAGGGAGCGAAGTGGCAGCGAGGTCAGTAGCAGCAGCGGCGAGCTCTCTCCCTGGCTCGCGTCTCCTCTCTCCCTCGTGAGCTATCTTTCCCTCTGATCCTGATTCTTGACGGCGACGGCAGCTCCAAGCTTCACCAACGCCGTCCCCTCTTCCCCTTCTTCTTTTTTTCCCTCATCTTCTCTTCCTCCCTTCCCTTTCTTCCTTTCTCCCCCCTCCCTCACGTTCTTTCCTTTTTTTAAATTTTATAATTTTTTATTAGGAGTAATTTAGTAATAAAATTAAAAATTTAATTAAAAATGACGATTTTAATTCTAAATGAAACGTTGGGGACGATTTTAAATCCAAAATAACGTTGGGAATAAATTTGATTTTGACCCTAAATCGTAGGGACCAAAATAACGTTGGGAACAAATTTGATTTTTCATATGCATTTATATTTGATGAATCCATATTTGATGATGATTTTTTATTGAAATTGAATGGATTTTATCATATAAACTTGCACATATTCCCTTAAATAGCATGCTTTCGAACTTTCCTTCTAATTTGTGCTTGATTTTGAAAACATGCTCTTTTGTGCTAATTTAGCCTATTTTATTCCATTTGTCTTCCATTCGATGCCTTGATGTTGTTTGTGAGTGATTTCAGATATATAAGCATGAAAACTCAAAGGAGAAGAGCACAGCGATGTGTGCGTGCATACAGACCTGCGTGCGTACGCACAGCCATCAGAGTAGAGCGACGTGCGCGCGGGAGCCACTTCGTGCGCACCGCACGTCCATTCAAGCATCGCCTAGTGTGCGTGCGCACAACCTCTTGTGCGTACCCACAGGAAGAAATTTTTGACAGAGTGTGCGTGCGCACACGTCTGTGCGTATGCACAGGTGGCCGCACATGTCTTCATTAAAATTGCACGTGACTCGCGATTTTGGTGGATTAGAGGCCCATTTCTGAAGCCATTTAGCTCATATTGAAGGGAAAATGAGGGGAGGACCATAGCATAACATTAGGGTAGCTTAGGAATAGTATTAGGAAGCTTTAGTATAGGTTTTCTCTAAGCTTTTCATCATCTCTACTAGGGTTTATACTAGGGTTTTACATTCAAGTTCCATTTCCAATTTTGATCTTGGATTTTGCTAGCTTCCATTGTAAGTATCTCTTTGTTACTACTCTTTATAGCTACATTGTTCTTACTCTTTCTTATATTTCAAGTTATAGTTCAATTTTACTTCTCTCTTGCAATTTTAACTTCTTGTTGATGAATTTGATGATTGATGTTTGTTACATGCTTTCTTGAGTTGTTATTGTTGATTGAAATTATTTGTTGCTTTTGGTTTCAAGCATTTTCTTATTTTTCCCATGTTTAGTGTTTTTGCCTACCAAGTGTTTGACAAAATGTCAATTATGATTTTGGGTTAGTTTTCTATCTCTTGGCATGGGAAAAGTGAGCAATTGGATTCCTAGAGTTGGAAGGTCCAACATTTAGTGTCAATTCTCGGATTGTTAATTGTTTTTGTTCCCACTAACGCTAATTTGTTGCTAAGGCAATTAGCAAGTAATTTAGGATTTGTGTGTTAAGAACACTTATGCTCATTTAACTTACTCTCTGATGTGAGGGTTAACCAAGTGAGATTAATCCATTCTAATTGTCATAGTTGTGGTTCCAACAAGGAAAGGACCCCTAGCTCACTCCAAGCCAAGATACCTTTTATGTTTTAAATCTTTCATACACATTTACATTAACTCTCTTTATACCTTACTTGTCTATATTACATAGTTAGTTCTTTAATTCCTTCAATAGTTCATTTTTTGTAATTTTGAATGTTATTTTATTTCTTTATATGTTTATCTCTTCATTGAAAATCCCTTGATCACCACAACCGGAATTGCACACTCATTGATCTCAAGTGTCCTTGGGAGACGACCCGGGAACTAAATACTCCTGGAATTGAATTGGTTTTGAATTGTGACATTGTTTGAATTCAAACTTTGGTCGAGAGTCGAATGTGGGTTTGAGACTATACTTGCAATGCAAATTTTATTTTAAGGAAAAAAATCTAAACCCGCTTCGGCACCCACCAAGTTTTTTTGGCGCCGTTGCCGGGGAGGTCACTTTAAGTGCAATGAGTGCTATAATTTTGGTTGTTGTAAATATGTGAATAGTGTGAATATTTGACTTTTGTTTGTTACTTGGTACTAATTGTAGATAGCACTTCTATTTAGCTAGTCTTACTAGTTATTGGTTGTTAAGTTGGTTTTTGTTTACTTGCCTATTCTTGTTTTGCTTTTAATAATTGCATGCTTTCATTGCCTCCTCAGTTGAATGACAGGGTAGCTTCCAGACCCGAGCTTAGCCCCTTTTGATCCAGAAATAGAAAGAAATTTGACTCATATTAGGCAAGTTTGGCACCGGCCGGCTAGCGTTTGTGGATAGTGAATCGGGCTTGCTTGAAGAGCACACCAATTCACTACCACCATCAACCCATGACCATGATTCTTCAAACAATAATGAGACTTTATATTCATCTGTGGGGAGTGCTGAAATCTCTTTAAGTGAATCAGGTGACAGCACCATGGGAATCCACCTCGAAGAATCACCTTAAGAGAAGCCGGAGCTCCAGATATCAATTTGCAACCGCTACAAATCCGGTATCCAGCTTTGGAACCAAATTTTGAGCTCAAGAACAGCATGATAAACTTGCTCCCCAAATATATGGACTGCCCGGGGAAGATCCTCTTAAGCATCTAAAGGACTTTCAAGTTGCATGCTCCACTGCGAGAAGACATGGTGCAGATGAAGCGACAGTTTTGGTTTTCGCTTTTCCTTTCTCTTTGGAGGGAAAAACAAAAGAATGGTTTTATACTCAACTGGAAGATGTGATTTCTAATTGGGACTTGTTGCGTAAGAAATTTTTGGAAAAATTCTACCCACCTCAGAAAATAGATAAGCTGCGAAAGGAGATTTCTTGCATTGTGCAAAGAGATTAGGAAACTCTGTATGAGTACTGGGAGAGATTTAAGAAGTTGTTGGAAGCTTGTCCCTACCACCGTATTGATGAATTGGTGCTTATTAACTGTTTCTGTCAAGGGATGAATCCCCAAGATAAGCTTCTTCTGGATGCCTCTAGTGGAGGATCCCTCACCAAAAACAAGACCGCTGAGGAAGCTTGGGAGATCATATCAGATTTGGCAGACTCCACTCAACACTCAAGAGTAAAGAATCCACAACCTAAAGCTTTAAGTGAATTTTCTCCTTCCGGAGATGCCATTTTGACCAAGACCCTCGGTGAGATGACAATTTTATTGAGACAAATCACCCAAGGGAAACAAATTCCTCAAGCTTTTGCTATCTCCTCCACCTCAACCTCCAAGAATAAAAAGACCATCAAAATTATGCGGTATTTGTGCTTGTAGTAGCCATTATACCGATGAGTGCCCTCAACTCTAAGAGGACACTACATTGGCAGTAGCTAACCCATACCCACAAAGGTCCACCTACAATCAAGGAGCTAATCAACATGGAGAAAATCAAAACCAAGGGTGGATGGATAATTCTAATCAAAGGTGGAATCAAGCTCCGCAAGCTCAACCTTACCCAAGCCAACAAGCCTACTATCATCAAGCTCCTCAAGGTCAACCTCAATACCAAAAATCCTACCCTATGCCCATTCCATTTCCAACTTTGGCTAAGAAGGCCAAGAAGCAAGAAGAACTTGACCCTAACATGGTGGAAATTTTTAAGAATGTTGAAGTTACCGTCCCGCTCTTTCAAGCCATTCAACAAGTACCCAAATATGCCAAGTTCCTCAAAGACGTTTGTACGCATAAAGACAAAATTGGCGAGCTCAACAAAAATCCAGTAGATGATTCTATCTCTTCTTTAATTCCTGAAAAATGCCATGATCCCGGTCCGTGTTTGCTTACTTGTTTGATTGATGGGATGAAGTTCATGGATTGTATGTGCGATTTGGGGGGGGGGGGTGCGTAAGCATTATGCCACTCCCCATTTATGAGAGATTGAACTTGTCACCCCTAAAGAGGTTCGGGGCGAGATTTGTGTTGGCCGATAAGAGCATTGTATCAGTTGTGGGGATTGCGGAAAATATCTTAGTTGACATCCAAGAATTACTCTTCTCGGTTGATTTTCACATTTTGGAGACCTCTCCTATTAACTCAAACAAGCCATCATCCATACTTCTTGGGAGACTGTTTTTGAAGACGGCCCGTTTCAAGCTAGATTCACATTCGGGAGTCTACTCTTTTGAGGCCGATGGCAAAGTGGTAGAATTCACTTTGGAGGACTTTAAGAAGCCCATTCTCGGAGCCTATTCTATTTTTGGATGTGATATCATTGAAGATCAAGTGATTGAGATTTCCAAAGAGCAAGAAGAAGAGGATGTTGCAAAGGAATCTAATTCAAGGGATCACACTCAACCAAAGAATGCCAAGGAGTTGGAGATTTTTCTCCTTGGAGAAGTTTCTAAGTGACCAATGAAGCCATGCAAAGTCTAACTTAGGACTCTAAACCAAAGTGCTTGATGAAAGACACCCCACCATGGTAACATTGTTCCAACTTTATCTCTTGTTTATAGCCTTTTGATTTTGCTACCTTCTTTTGGATGTGGAAGAAGAGTAAGGCACCAGTCACTTCACCAGTTGTGCAACCTACAACTCACCCATCCAGACCTCACTTCATGGATCACCCAAGTAGTAACCCAAATGTTTTGGTTAACCAAAAAGCCGAGTTCCGATATAAGAAATTTGAGAAAAGGATAATCCATTGGGAGTGGACGCTTAAGGTTCCAAACGAATACAAGGCGGTCATCCATGAACGAATTGCCTCGCTTCATTGGGAGTTTCTTGAGCAGGACCCAATTGAAGTTAATGAAACCATGGTGCGGGAATTCTACGCCAACTACCAATCTTGGGAAGAAGAGTCAGTATTCCTCCAGGGAAAAAGGTTGGATACTTCCAACCGAGCTCTAGAAGCTATTCTGAAGATCCCCCACATTCTGCCCGAGAAAAATGACTTTCTCAGAATCAAGGCAAATGTGTTCAACGGGAGGATGTCTTTGGCTCATATTCTTGAGAGAATTGGCCGTCTCTGTGCTTCTTGGGAGTTTAGCAAAGGGAGGAAATCTGTTCCCACTAGCATTTCTTACTTTGATTTGAATGTCGAGGCTCGTATTTGGCATCAAAATGTGGCGGACTACATCATTCCTAGTACCCATGCTACCCATGTCAGATTCAAGGCTGCTTTACTACTTTGGGCTATCATGGAAAGAAAGAGCATAACCATCGTGCCTTTGAGACGCACATCGATTTGGAAACTCATTGAGAAGAAGAAGATCAACATTCCGTTTCCATCGATGGTGATGCGTTTGGCAATAGCAGCGGAGGTAGAGAGGCAACCGACGGACATCATGTTCGAGTTTCCAAGGGGCAACAAGTTCATTCCAAGTTTGGAAGGATCAACAAAGAAAACACCCTCCAACAGGAAGACACCCACAGTACCACCATCAAGTCTACCAACCTCATCAACTCCTTCACCATTTTTCGGATCTCTTTCGGACTTATACCAAGATATCTTGCACGATATCCACCACATGGAGCAGTTGGAGCGCAAGCATTTCGAGCGGATAGCAGCAAAGTTAGAAAGAAGAGACCCCGGCCCTATTCCTACGGCTTCATCTGAGCTAGTTGGGGAGGAGCATGATGAAGGTGACCAACCCATTTCTGAGACCACCAGCTGAAGATGGACCCCAAAGTTCTCATTCTCCTAGATTGTAAGCATGCACGGAGGACCGTGCACAAACTAAGTATGGGAGAGGATCGACGACTTCGAAGGGGGGTAAAAATTTCTCTTTTTAAAGCACTTTGCAATACTCTTGTAGTTCCTTTTTCTTCATTTTGAGTAACTTTATCTCTAGTGCATCTTGTTTGGATTGTTTGTAAATATTTCTTTATCGTTTATGGTAATTTGGTAGTTAATGCTAGAATGTTGTATGATAGAATGAATAAGTTTGGTGACCACCAAGGAATTTCCATGAAATCTTTCTTAGGGCATACCATTGATTGAATTGAAGAAAAATTTTGTGTTTTTCAACTTGCTTGGAGTATTTTGTTTATAGAACATAGAAAATAGCTAGAACAACATACTTTATGAGATTTGAGCTCTAATAGATGGTTGCATTTTTCAACCATACTGTTTGTTCTTGTATGACTATACTCCTTGTTTATTGTGATCAATGATTTGCATGATTCTTTATGTCCTGTATTTGTTGTTTGGATGCATTTAGCATGATTGAGGCCATCTTTGATGTTTAACTCACTAATCTATATGGCCAACCCTTGCATTCACCTTTGTGAAACCCTTTTGAGCCTGTAAGACCCCCTTTGTTCTAATTTTTAGCACATTACTCCCCTTAAGTGAAAAACTATTGATGTCCCTGAAGTACTCTTTGATTAGCTTGGGTGGATTAGTGTGTATATGCTAAGTGTGGGAGAATTATTGGGAAACATTGGTGATAAAGGCATGAACTCATTGTAGAAAATTTTTGGCAATTAGGTAGTGCTCATGCATTTCATTAATTAAGACATGTGCATCGATAGTGCAATTTTATAAAAAAAAAAACTTGTGCATAATAGAGTATGGAAAAAAAGTTGAAATAAAGGATGCATATGTTCATGTTTTGAAAGGAAAGTGCATGAGTAGGGCGAGATAGGAGAAAATGGATGGATAGGTCATATTGTTATGAGTATATAGGTGATATAGGATTGGGTGGATACTTAAACTAATCAAAGAACTAATTCTTTTAGCCCACTTAACCATATTTATCCTACTTAAACCCTAGTCCCATTACAACCCTCCAATGACCTCATGATATTTGTTTTTCATGCATAAAATACTAGTTGATTGTTAGATGACTTGCAAATCTTTGAAACGTATGATAAAAGGAGAATTGAGTGGTTAAACCCTAAACACTGAGCAAATTGAGTGGATACACATCCGGTGAGGGGTTCGATCGCTCAATTCTATGTTCTTACATCTCATATTGTATCTTCTTGCAAGTTGTTCGATTGGTTAGTTTTGGAACCTTCAATTCAATTCTTTAGACACTGATCTTAGTGCATGAACTCTTTGCATTGGCCCTAAAGCTTTCTTGTGATGGATTGGAATTTCATGGTCTATTTTACCAACTCTTAGTATAGTGCATATTAGTAAGTAACCTTTAGGATAGTTGCATGCATTTAGGTAGTACGTAGAATAAGTTGTATTCCCTTTCATCTATCTCCTTTGAATGTGTTTAGCATGAGGACATGCTAATGTTTAAGTGTGGAAGAATTGATGAATCCATATTTGATGATGATTTTTGGTTGAAATTGAATGTATTTTATCATATAAACTTGCACTTATTCCCTTAAATAGCATGTTTTCGAACTTTCCTTCTAATTTGTGCTTGATTTTTGAAAACATGCTCTTTTGTGCCTAATTTAGCCTATTTTATACCATTTGCCTTCCATTCAATGCCTTGATGTTGTTTGTGAGTGATTTCAGATGTATAAGGTAGGAATGGCTTGGAGAAAATGGAAGAAGAGCATGCAAAGTGGAGGAAGCATGAAGAATCAAAGAAGAAGATCACAGCGATGTGTGCGTGCGCACAGACCTGCGTACGTACGCACAGCCATCAGAGAAAAGCCACGCACGCGCGGGAGCCACTTTGTGTGCGCCGCATCTCCATTCAAGCATCGCCTAGTGTGCGTGCACACAACCTCTTGTGCGTACGCACAGGAAGAAATTTTTGGCAGAGTGTGCGTGCGCACACGTCTGTGCGTACGCACAGGTGGCCGCACATGCCTTCATTAAAATTGCACGTGACTCACAATTTTGGTGGATTGGAGACCTATCTCTGAAGCCATTTAGCTCATATTGAAGGCAAAATGAGGGGAGGACCATAGCATAACATTAGGGTAGCTTAGGAGTAGTATTAGGAAGCTTTAGTATAGTTTTTCTCTAAGTTTTTCATCATCTCTATTAAGGTTTATACTAGGGTTTTACATTCAAGTTCCATTTCCAATTTTGATCTTGGATTTTGCTAGCTTCTATTGTAAGTATGTCTTTGTTACTGCTCTTTATAGCTACATTGTTCCTACTCTTTCTTATATTTCAAGTTATAGTTCAATTTTACTTCTCTCTTGTAATTTTAACTTCTTGTTGATGAATTTGATGATTGATGTTTGTTACATGCTTTCTTGAGTTGTTATTGTTGATTGATATCATTTGTTGCTTTTGGTTTCAAGCATTTTTTTATTTTTCCCATGTTTAGTGTTTTTGCCCACCAAGTGTTTGACAAAATGTCAATTATGAGTTTGGGCTAGTTTTCTATCTCTTGGCATGGGAAAAGTGAGCAATTGGGTTCCTAGAGTTGAAACGTCCAATATTTAGTGTCAATTCTTTTATTGTTAATTGCTTTTGTTCCCACTAACGCTAATTTGTTGCTAAGGCAATTAGCAAGCAATTTAGGATTTGTGGGTTAAGAACACTTATGCTCATTTAACTTACTCTCCGATGTGAGGGTTAACCAAGTGAGATTAATCCATTCTAATTGTCATAGTTGTGGTTCCAACAAAGAAAGGACCCTTAGCTCACTCCAAGCCAAGATACCTTTTATGTTTTAAATCTTTCATACACATTTACATTAACTCTCTTTATACCTTACTTGTCTATATTACATAGTTAGTTCTTTAATTCCTTCAATAGTTCATTTATTGCAATTTTGAATGTTCTTTTATTTCTTCATATGTTTATCTCTTCATTGAAAATCCCTTGATCACCACAACCGGAATTGCACACTCATTGATCTCAAGTGTCTTTGGGAGACGACCTGGGAACTAAACACTCCCGGAATTGAATTGGTTTTGAATTGTGACATTGTTTGAATTCAAACTTTGGTCAAGAGTCGAATGTGGGTTTCGGATTATACTTGCAACGCAAATTTCATTTTAAGGAAAAATTAAACCCGCTTCGACACCCACCAATATTCTAACATGTATTTTATACTGGTAGCTAATTTTGGTGGTTGATTTTGGTATACGCATAGCATAATTACAAATACATTAATGACTGAATTTAGTGGCTGATTTTATATACGAATAATATTTTTGAACATGTAACTTTAGCGTCGGCCAAGTGGTCACAATAAAGGAATGGATCCTCTCAATTGTTAAAAAAAATTGAGTATAAAGTGTGATCTCTAGCCTTTCATTGCTCTTTCTCTCATATTTATTCTTGGTCCCACTTATAAAATTAATGGTGAGAGATTATATTTTACTCTCTTAATTGTTAAAAAAATTAAGAGAATCCATTCCCTCACAATAATCCATGAAAAGATAAAAATATTGCATGTTTTTTTTTTAATTTGAATGCCATGTTGCACCAAATGCTGACAATCATATAGAAAGATAAATTAAAAAAAGTCTTTATTTTATCACCAAATGATTTGGCTGTGCTATTTATTTTAACATTTAAATCCTTTTTTAAAAAAATTCTTGCACACTAAGATATAAAACTTAGCTAATATAAATTTTACATCGATCACATCCAATAATAAAATTAAATGTATATAGAAAATAATTGTCACAAATAACATGACTCCAACTCTATCATATATGCATATACAAGTGTATTCATTTTTTTTGTTAAACATCGGGTCTAAGAGCCCAAAAAGGATTACAAAACTAAGATTAATCTGGGGGTAGAAACCCCCTATAATTATCATTTAAAATGAGCTGTAAAGCAGGGAAAGGGAGATCCACAAAATGAAAGTATGGAGGACACTTAAGACTCTCATTAGCTAAGAGATCTACACCTCTATTACCTTCACGGAAGGTGTGTCTGAATTCAATCATCCATTCTCTATTTATTAGACCATCAATACTTCTGATTATGGGATCAGGTTGGTCTCTGCACTTGCTCTTGTTAGAAATCAAATCCAGGACAGCACTCGAGTACTTCTCCACAACAACTTTTCTAAATCCAAGTTCCCATGTCATATTAAGGCCATTTCTCAAACCCCATATCTCTGCTTGAGAAGCAGAGCAAGTACCAATACAACAACAACAACAACAACAACAACAACAAAGTCTTGTTCCACTAGGTGGGGTCGGCTACATGAATCAAACGACGCCATTGTGCTTTATCATATATCATGTCTACAGAGAGACCGTTTACATGTAGATCTCGTTTGACCACCTCATGGATGGTCTTCTTAGGTCTTCCTCTGCCTTTCGCCCTTTGTCCATCTTCCATCTCATCCACCCTCTGACTGGGTGTTCTATCGGTCTTCTTCTCACATGTCCAAACCACCTGAGACGCGATCCAACCATCTTTTCCACAATGGATGCTACTCCAACTCTCTCCCTTATATCTTCGTTCCTTATTTTATCCAATCGCGTATGACCACTCATCCATCTCAACATCTTCATCTCTGCTACACTCAGCTTATGTTCGTGCTCCCCTTTGGCCACCCAACACTCCGTACCATAAAGCATAGCCGGTCTTATAGCGGTGCGATAGAATTTACCTTTAAGTTTTAAAGGCACTTTTTTGTCGCATATAAAACCAGATGCACTCCGCCATTTTGACCAACCTGCTTGGATCATATGATTTACATCCTATTCAATCTCTCCATTATCCTGTATGATGCACCCAAGATACTTAAAACTTTTAACTTTTCGTAAGATGTTTTCTCCAATCTTCACCTCTATATTAGGGTTTTCCTTCTCAGACTGAACTTACATTCCATATATTCCGTCTTGCTACGGCTTATGCGCAGACCATACCCTTTTAGAGCTTCTCTTCATAAGTCCAACTTCTTGTTTAGGTCTTTCCTTGACTCTCCCATAAGAACGATATCATCGGCAAAAAGCATGCACCATGGCACAGGCTCTTGGATGTGCTCTGTGAGTACTTCCAAGACTAATGTGAAAATGTATAGACTTAAGGATGATCCCTGGTGTAATTCTATACTAATAGGAAATTCCTTTGTCACACCACCTTGAGTCTTCACACTAGTTGTGGCCCCATCATACATGTCATTAATTGCACGAATATATGTGATCCTTACTCTCCTCTTTTCTAAAACCTTCCATAAAACCTCCATTGGCATCCTATCATATGCTTTTTCCAAATCAATAAACACCATATGTAGATCTTTTTAATTCCTACGATGCCTCTCCATCATTCTTCTTAATAGGTATATCGCTTCAATGGTAGATCTGCCTGGCATAAATCCAAATTAGTTCCCTGTTACTTGTGTTTCTTTTCTCAACCTCCATTCTATCACCCTTTCCCATAACTTCATGGTATGACTCATGAGCTTGATCCCTCTATAGTTTATGTAACTTTGTATATCCCCCTTATTCTTGTAGATAGGTACCAAGGTGCTCTTTTTCCACTCATCAGGCATCTTCTTTGACCTTAAAATCTCATTAAAAAGCTTGGTTAACCAGTTGATGCCTTTTTCTCCAAGGCCCTTCCAAACCTCAATCGGGATATTATTAGGTCCTACTGCCCTGCCATTTTACATTTGCTTTAGAGCCTCTTTTACCTCAAAGTCTCGAATCCTTTGATAGTAGTTAAAGTTTTTATCTTCTCTTGTGGATAACCGACCAAGGCTCAGAAGATTCTTCTGTCCCTCATTAAATAACTCGTAGAAGTAGCTCTTTCACCTTTCATTAATCTTCTCCTCTTGAGCCAACACCTCTCCATCCTTATCCTTTATACACTTAACCTGATCTAAATCTCTCGTTCTTCTTTCATGGTTCTTTACGATTCTATATATAACCTTTTCTCCTTCTTTCATGTCCAAAGATTGGTAGAGACCCTCATATGCTCTTGTTCTTGCTTCACTTACAGCCACATTTGTCTCTTTCTTAGCCACCTTATACTTTTCCCAGTTATCTGCGTTGTGGCATAAAGACCACTCTTTAAAGCACTTCCTTTTTATTTTTATCTTTTCTTGTACACTCGCATGCCACCACCAGGACTCATTGTCTCTTGGTCCTATTCCTTTAGATTCACCAAAGCTTTCTTTTACTGTTCTTCTAATAACTTCTGCCATCTCCCTCCACATCTCTTCTGCGCTTCCATTCCCATTCCACTTTGCCTCTTCTCCTACCTGTCTTAGGAAGCTTCTTTGTTCCTCACCTTTCATCTACCACCACCTCGTCCTTGGTTTCTTCGTATAATGTCTTTTTCTCAACTTTTGCTCAACCCGAAAATCCATGACGAGCACCCTATGTTGTGTTGTCAAACTCTCTCTCGGGATAATTCTACAATTAATGCAAAATTTTTGGTCGACTCTCCTCAACAAGAAGAAGTTGATTTGAGAGCTTGTCATGCCACTCTTATACGTTATAAGATGTTCGTCTATCTTTTTAAAACATGTATTTGTGATGAGAAGATCAAAGGTTGAGAAAAAGTCCAAAATAGTTTTACCCTCGGCATTGATCACCCCAAAATTATGGCCTCCGTGAATACTCCTGGTGCACGAAATTGCAATCACACTTTTGCAATCCGCACAACTAACCAGCAAGTGCACTGGGTCGTCCAAGTAATACCTTACGTGAGTAAGGGTCGAATCCCATGGAGATTGTTGGTTTGAAGCAAGCTATGTTTATTTTATTATTCTTAGTCACGAGATCAATTATAATTATCAGTTTGAATTACTAAAAAACATAAAAGAGCGTGAAATAATTACTTATTGTGCAATAATGGAGAATATGTTGGAGTTTTGGAGATGCTTTGTCTTCTGAATTCCTGTAATATAATATTCAACTCATGCAAAAGTGCAAAGTTCCTTCCATGGCAAGCTCTATGTAGGGTGTCACCGTTGTCAATGGCTACTTCCCATCCTCTCAGTGAAAATAGTCCAAATGCTCTGTCACAGCACGGCTAATCAGCTGTTGGTTCTCGATCATGTCGGAATAGAATCCATTAATTCTTTTGTGTTTGTCATCACGCCCAACACTCGAGAGTTTGAAGCTCGTCACAGTCATCCAATCCCAAAATCCTACTCGGAATACCACAGACAAGGTTTAGACTTTTCGGATTCTCATGAATGCCGCCATCAATTATAGCTTATACCACAAAGATTCTGGTTAAGGAATCTAAGAGATACTCATTCAATCTGATATAGAACGGAGGTGGTTGTCAGACACACGTTCATGGATTGAGGAAGGTGATGAGTGTCACGGATCACCACCTTCTCCATAGTTAAGCGCGAATGAACATCTTAGATAGGAACACGCATGTTTGAATGGAAAAACATAATTAATTGCATTAATTCATCGAGATGCTGCAGAGCTCCTCACCCCCAACAATGGAGTTTAGAGACTCATGCCGTCAAAGAGTATAAATTTCAGATCTAAAAAATGTCATGAGTTACAAAATAAGTCTCTAAAAGTTGTTTAAATACTAAACTAGTAACCTAGGTTTACAAAAAATGGGTAAACTAAGATGGATAATGCAGAAATCCACTTCTGGGGCCCACTTGGTGTGTGCTAGGGCTGAGACTTAAGCTTCTCACATGCCTGGGCTGTTTCTGGAGTTGAACGCCAGGTTGTAACGTGTTTTTGGCGTTGAACTCCAACTTGTAACCTGTTTCTGGCGCTGGACGCCAGACTGCAACATGGAACTGGCGTTGAACGCCAATTTACGTCGTCTATCTCCACGCAAAGTACAGACTATTATATATTACTGGAAAGCCCTGGATGTCTACTTTCCAACCCAATTGAGAGCGCGCCGATTGGACTCCTATAGCTCCAAAAAAATTCATTCTGAGTGCAGGGAGGTCAGAATCCAACAGCATCAGCAGTCCTTTTTCAGCCTAAATCAGATTTTTGCTCAACTCCTTCAATTTCAGCCAGAAAATACCTGAAATCACAAAAAAATACACAAACTCATAGTAAAGTCCAGAAATATGATTTTTGCTTAAAAACTAATAAAATTCTGTTAAAAACTAATTAAAACATGCTAAAATCTACATGAAATTACCCCCAAAAAATGTATAAAATATCCGCTCATCACAACACCAAACTTAAACTGTTGCTTGTCCCCAAGCAACTAGATACATAAAATAGGATAAAAAGAAATTAAGAAGCAATAATATCTCAGAGTTTTAAGTGAAGCTCAGATTCTAATTTAGATGAGCAGGGCTAGTAGCTTTTTGTTTTTGAACAGTTTTGGCATCTCACTTTATCCTTTGAAATTCAGAATGATTGGCATCCATAGGAACTCAGAATTCAGATAGTATTATTGATTCTCTTAGTTTAGTATGTTGATTCTTGAACACAGCTATTTTATGAGTCTTGGCCGTGGTCCTAAGCACTTTGTTTTCCAGTATTACCACCGGATACATAAATGCCACAAACACAAAATTGGGTGAACCTTTTCAGATTGTGACTTAGCTTTGCTAAAGTCCCCAATTAGAGGTGTCCAGAGTTCTTAAGCACACTCTTTTGCCTTGGATCACGACTTTAACCACTCAGTCTCAAGCTTTTCACTTGGACCTGCATGCCACAAGCACATGGTTAGGGACAGCTTGATTTAGCCGCTTAGGCCTGGATTTATTTCCTTGGGCCCTCCTATCCATTGATGCTCAAAGCCTTGGATCCTTTTCACCCTTGCATTTTGGTTTAAAGGGCTATTGACTTTTTCTACCTCTTTTGCTTTTCTCTTTTTTTTTCACAAGCTTGTTTTTCACTGCTTTTTCTTGCTTCAAGAATCAATTTCATGATTTTTTAGATTATCAATAACATTTCTTTTGTTCATCATTCTTTCAGAAGCCAACAATTTTAACATTCATAAAATTCAATATCAAAAAATATGCACTGTTCAAGCATTCATTCAGAAGACAAAAAGTATTGCCACCACATATAAATAATTAGAATTTTCCTTATTAAGAACTCGAAAAAATTAAATTGCCTCTTTATTCTAAAAATCTACTATTTTATTCATGTTTGATGATGATGAGAAAAATAAATTATAACTTAATTGGAAATAAAGTCAAAATAGAGATACTAATTACTACTACTAATATGTAGCTTCTAAGGTAAATTCATAATAAGAACAGTTATCACAGAGTTAAGGCAAAGATTAGGACTCAACAACCTTTATTTTGGGAAGTGGGTATTCCTCTAGTCTGTGGGGTGCTTGATCCTTCAAGAGATAATTTCTGACGCTTCAGTTCCTTCAAGTCACATCCTTGCTCTTCCTGTTCCCTTAGGTGCCATGATCTTGATGAGTTTTAGCTCAGTGATCATGGCAAATCACACCAAACTTAGAGGTTTTCTTGTCCTCAAGCAAAAGAAAGGAAAGGAGAGGAATAGAGGGAGAGGTAATTTCGAAATTCAAAAGATATGATGAGTTGAAAAAGATTTGAAAAAGAGTTGGATTGGATTGGAAAAAGATTCGTGTTTATGGATTAAGATACATTTGATATTTTTGAAAAAGGGATTTTAGAAATTAGGATTAAAATTTTTGGAATTGAAGGATGAGAGTTTGTAACATGTTTATGAAAGAAATCATGATTTGAAACGTAAAAAATTAAAAAAAAATTGTGAAGTAAAAACGAATTTACCTCCTCCCCACCATCCTGGCGTTAAACACCCAAACGTTGCTTCTCCTGGGCGTTCAACGCCCAGCTGTTTCTTCTTTCTGGCGTTGAACGCCAGGAAGTTTTTTGTCACTGGGTGTTTTTCTGAACGCCCAGGACGCTGTAAATCTGGTGTTAAACGCCCAGAAGTTGCTTCTTTCTGGCGTTCAACGCCCAGAAGATGCTTCTTTCTGGAGTTTAATGCCCAGATGGCTATCTTTACTGGCGTTGAACGCCCAGTGGATGCTTCTTTTGGGCGTTCAACGCCCAAAGCAGCTTTTACTGGCTTTTTCGCACCAGTGAGCTTCCTTTTTGCTATTTTATCCTGCGAATCCTTCTGTAACTCTGTGAACTTAAGCAATTGCTATTTTATCTTGAAGATACTTGACATATACCTGTAAAAATCAATTAATTAACAAATAAACTTTGTAAATGGCTGGGTTGCCTCCCAGCTTCGTTATTGTCTTTAGTTGGACTATTACTGAGCTTTAATCAAGCCTCAGTTTTGAGCATTCTTGCTCAAAATTGCTTTCAAGATAATGTTTAACTCTCTGTCCATTAACAATGAACTTTTTGTTAGAATCATTATCCTGAAGCTCTACGTATCCATATGGTGACACACTTGTAGTCACATATGGTCCTCTCTACCGAGATTTCAATTTCCAGGGAAATAATCTGAGCCTAGAATTAAATAGCAGAACTTTCTGCCCTGGCTCAAAGACTCTAGATGACAGTTTCTTATCATGCCATCTTTTGGCTTTCTCTTTGTAAATTTTTGCATTCTCGAAAGCATTGAGTATAAATTCCTCTAACTCATTTAACTGGAGCAATCGTTTTTCTCCAGCTAACTTGGCATCAAGGTTCAGGAATCTGGTTGCCCAGTAGGCCTTATGTTCCAGTTCCACTGGCAAGTGACATGCCTTTCCATACACAAGCTGGTATGGAGAGGTCCCTATAGGGGTCTTGAATGCTGTTCTGTATGCCTACAGAGCATCATCCAAGTTTCTTGCCCAATCCCTTCTACGGTTAATCATAGTCCGTTCCAGGATTCTTTTAAGTTCTCTATTAGAGACTTCAGCTTGCCCATTTGTCTGTGGATGATATAGAGTGGCCACCCTGTGGCTAACTCCGTATTGAACCAGAGCAGAGTAAAGCTGTTTATTGTAGAAATGAGTGCCCCCATCACTGATTAATACTCTAGGGGTACCAAATCTGCTGAAGATATGTTTCTGGAGGAATTTTAACACTGTCTTAGTATCATTAGTGGGTGTTGCAATAGCTTCTACCCATTTGGATACATAATCCACTGCCACCAGAATATAAGTGTTTGAGTATGATGGTGGAAAAGGCCCCATGAAGTCAATACCCTATACATCAAACAACTCAATCTCCAAGATCCCTTGTTGAGGCATGGCATAACTATGAGGCAGATTGCTAGATCTTTGGCAACTGTCACAATTAAGTACAAACACTCGGGAATCTTTATAGAGAATAGGCCAGTAGAAGCCGCATTGGAGGACTCTTGTGGTTGTTCGCTCACTTCCAAAATGTCCTCCATACTGTGAGCCATGGCAGTGCCAAAGGATCTTCTGTGCTTCTTCTTTAGGCACACATCAACGGATTACTCCGTCTGCACATCTCTTGAAGAGATATGGTTCATCCCAAAGATAGTACTTTGCATCCGTGATCAGCTTCTTTGATTGCTGCCTACTGTACTCTTTGGGTATGAATCTCACTGCCTTGTAGTTTGTAATGTCTGCAAACTATGGCACTTCCTGGATGGCAAAGAGTTGCTCATCCGGAAAGTTTTTAGAGATCTCAGTAAGAGGGAGGGACGCCCCTTCTACTGGTTCTATTCGGGATAGGTGATCTGCTACTTGATTCTCTGTCCCTTTTCTGTCTCTTATTTCTATATCAAACTCTTGCAGAAGCAACACCCATCTTATGAGTCTGCGTTTTGAATCCTACTTTGTGAGTAGATATTTAAGAGCAGCATGGTCATTGTACACAATCACTTTTGATTCCTAGGATCTGAACTTGTCAATGGCGTAAACCACAGTAGCTCTTTTTCTATGGTTGTATAGTTCTTCTGTGCATCATTTAGAACATGACTGGCATAATAAATGATGTGCAGAAGCTTGTCATGCCTTTGTCCCAACACTGCACCAATGGCATGGTCACTGGCATCATACATTAATTCAAATGGTAATGTCCAGTCTGGTGCAGAGATGACTGGTGCAGTGACCATCTTAGCTTTCAGAGTCTCAAACGCCTGCAGACACTCTTGATCAAAGATAAATGGCTTGTCAGCAGCTATCAGATTACTTAGAGGTTTGGCGATTTTTGAAAAATCCTTTATAAACCTTCTATAGAATCATGCATGCCCCAGAAAACTTCTGACAGCTTTAACATTGGCAGGTGGTGGTAATTTTTCAATTACCTCTACCTTAGCTTGATCCACCTCTATTCCTTTGTTCAAAATTTTGTGTCCAAGGACAATTCCTTCAGTCACCATAAAGTGACATTTCTCCCAGTTTAAAACCAAGTTAGTCTCTTGGTACCTCTTTAGAACAAGTGCTAGATGGTTAAGACAGGAGCTGAATGAGTCTCCAAATACTGAGAAGTCATCCATGAAGACTTCCAGAAATTTTTCCACCATATCAGAGAAAATTGAAGAGCATGCACCTTTGAAAGGTTGCAGGTGCATTGCACAAACCAAATGGCATCCTTCTGTATGCAAATACTCCATATGGACATGTGAATGCTGTTTTCTCCTGATCTTGGGGATCTACTGCAATTTGATTATAACCTGAATATCCATTCAGGAAGCAGTAGTATTCATGACCTGCTAGTCTTTCCAGCATCTGGTCTATGAATGGTAAAGGAAAATGATCCTTTCTGGTAGCTGTATTAAGCCTTCTGTAATCAATACACATACGCCACCCTGTAACTGTTCTTGTAGGAACCAGTTCATTTTTTTCATTATGGACCACTGTCATGCCTCCTTTCTTGGGGACGACTTAGACAGGGCTTACCCAGGGGCTATCAGAAATGGGATAAATAATCCCAGCCGCTAGTAATTTAGTGACCTCCTTTTGCACCACCTCTTTCATGGCTGGATTCAGCCGCCTTTGTGGTTGAACCACTGGCTTAGCGTCACCCTCCAATAAAATCTTGTGCATGCATCTGGCTGGGCTAACGCCCTTAAGATCACTGATGGACCACCCAAGAGATGTCTTGTGTGTCCTTAGCACTTGAATTAGTGCTTCCTCTTCCTGTGACTCTAAGGTAGAGCTTATGATTACAGGAAAGGTATCACCTTCTCCCAGAAATGCATATTTCAGGGATGGTGGTAATGGTTTGAGCTCGGGTTTGGGAGGTTTCTCCTCTTCCTGAGGGATTTTCAGAGGTTCTATTATTCTCTCTGATTCCTCCAGATCAGGCTGAACATCTTTAAAGATATCCTCTAGCTCTGATTCGAGACTCTCACCCATATTGACTTCTTTTACCAGAGAGTCAATAACATCAACGCTCATGCAGTCATTTTGGGTGTCTGGATACTGCATGGCTTTGACAACATTCAACTTGAACTCATCCTCATTGACTCTCAGGGTTACTTCCCCTTTTTGAACATCAATGAGGGTTCGGCCAGTTGCTAAGAAAGGTCTTCCCAGAATGAGAGTTGCACTCTTATGCTCCTCCATTTCCAGCACCACAAAGTCAGTGGGAAAGGCAAATGGCCCAACCTTGACAATCATGTCTTCAATCACGCCTGATGGGTATTTAATGGAGCCATCAGCAAGTTGGAGACATATCCGGGTTGGTTTGACCTCATCAGTCAACCCAAGCTTTTTAATAGTAGATGCAGGTATTAGGTTAATACTTGCCCCAAGATCACATAGAGCTTGCTTGGTACAAGTACCTTCTAATGTGCATGGTATCATAAAGCTTCAGGGGTCTTTGAGCTTCTCAGGTAAGCTTTTCAGAATGACTGCACTGCATTATTCAATAAGGTAAACTTTTTCAGTTTCCCTCCAATCCTTCTTATGACTTAAGATCTCTTTCATGAACTTAGCATAAGAGGGTATTTGCTCAAGTGCCTCTGCAAACAGAATCTTTATTTCAAGAGTCCTGAGATAGTCTGCAAAGCGGGCAAATTGCTTATCCTGTTCCGCTTGGCGGAGTTTCTGAGGATAAGGCATTTTGGCTTTGTATTCCTCAACCTTAGTTGCTGCAGGTTTATTGCCTACAGATGTGGGTTGGGAAGCCTTTTTAGAAGGGTTATTATCAGCACTAGTATGTGTCTGATCCCCCACTGGTATTTGAATGCCAGGGATGGAAGCTGGAGTGGCGTTAGACGCCAACTCCTTACTTGTTTCTGGCGTCTGAACGCCAGAACTGTGCTTTCTTTGGGCGTTCAACGCCAATTCCTTGCTTGTTTCTGGCGTTGAACGCCAGGACTGAGCATGGTTTGGGCGTTCAGCGCCAGCTTTCCACCTATTTTCTGGCGTTTGAGCGCCAAAATTATTCCTCTGTGGGCTCTTACTGTCCTCAAATGGATTTTGGGTAGTTTGCTCATTTCTTAGCTTCTTGCTACCTTGTAGTGAGGTATTTAATGTTTTCCCACTTCTTAATTGAACTGCTTGGTATTCTTCTATTATTTGTTTTGATAACTGCTGTTCTGTTTGCTTCAATTGCACTTCTATATTCATATTAGCCATTCTTGTTTCTTGTAATATCTCTTTGAATTTGGCTAACTGTTTTGTAGAAAATCCAATTGCTGATTGAATTCTGTAACTTGTCCTGTAGGACTCATTTCAGCAGTTACTGTTTTAGCCTCTTCTTTCATGAAAGGTTCACTGCTTAGGTACAGATGCTGATTTCTGTCAACTGTATCAATGAGCTCTTGAGCTTCTTCTATTGTCTTTCTTATGTGTATAGATCTACCAGCTGAGTGGTCTAGAGAAATCTGAGCTCTTTCTGTAAGCCTATAGTAGATGTCTAACTGCACCCACTCTGAAAACATTTCAGAGGGGCATTTTCTTAGTATCTCTCTGTATCTCTCCCAAGCACCATAGAGAGATTCATTATCTCCTTGTTTGAAGCCTTGGATGCTCAGCCTTAGCTGTGTCATCCGTTTCGGAGGAAAATAATGATTCAGAAATTTTTCTGACAGCTGTTTCCATGTCTTTATGCTGTCCTTAGGTTGGTTATTTAACCACCTCTTAGCTTGATCTTTTACAGCAAATGAAAATAGTAATAATCTGTAGACATCCTGATCTATTTTCTTATCATGTACTGTGTCAGTAATTTGTAAAAATTGTGCCAGAAACTCTGTAGGTTCTTCCTCTGGAAGACCGGAATACTGGCAACTTTGCTGCATCATGATAATGAGCTGAGGATTCAACTCAAAACTACTAACTCTAATGGAGGGTATACATATACTACTCCCATATGAAGCAGTAGTGGAGTTAGCATATGACCCCAAAGTCCTTCTGGACTGTTCATGTCCACTTAGGTCCATGATGGAGTAAAGGGGGTAATGTGGATTTAAATTTTTATTTTATAAATAAATAAAAAATGATTTTCGAAATAAAATAAAATAAAATAAAAACCAAAATAAAAATAAGATAAAATAAGAAAATTAAAATTCAAACATTAATAAGAATTTGAAAATATTTTATGAAGATTTTCAAAAAAGTGAGGAGAGAGAAAATGGTTAGGATATTTTCGAAAAAGATATAATAATATTTTTTTTAAATCTTAGAAGGATAAGATTTGAAAAATTTTGAAATTGAAATCTGAATTTTTATAAAAAAATTTCGAAAAAGTAGCTTAAAAATAGTTAGAAAAGATATTTTTTTGAATTTTAAATTTTATGATGAAAGAGAAAAACACACAAAAGACATAAGACTTAAAATTTTTAGATCTAATGCTCCTTGTTTTCGAAAATTTTGGAGGAAAAACGCCAAGGAATACCAAACTTAAAAATTTTAAGATCAAAACACAAGAAAGACTCAAGAACACTTGAAGATTCACAAGAACAAAAGAAAGAACACCAAACTTAAAATTTTTAGAAAACTTCAATAAAACTTTTGAAAATTATAAAAAGATTAACAAGAAAACACCAAACTTAAAGTTTAGCACAAGATTCAATCAAAGAAAAATTATTTTTGAAAAAGTTCTAAAAAGAAGATACCCAATTGCCAAGAACATAAGCCAATGCTCTAGCCAACTGAGCTATAAATGTAACATGTTTTAAAGATGTATTATTTTTATAGATAAAAATAATTTTTTTTGAAAACTAATGTTTTGAAAAAGCACAAGAAAAATAAGAAAAGACACAGAACAAGACAAACCAAAAATCAAACAAGAAAAATCGACAAGAACAATTTGAAGATCAAGGAAAAACAAAGAACACTAATTCGAAAATTTAAAAGGAAAATATAAAATATGCAATTGACACCAAACTTAGAACAAGACATTAATTCACGAAAAATTAAAAATTAATAAGGACAAGTAATATTTTCGAAAAATTTTGAAGAGAAATAAAAGGACTCAAATTTAATGACTCTATAGCATCAATACTATATTCCTAATCTAAGCAACAAAATAAACCTTTAGTTGTTCAAACTCAAACAATCCCCGGCAACGGCGCCAAAAACTTGGTGCACGAAATTGCAATCACACTTTTGCAATCCGCACAACTAACCAGCAAGTGCACTGGGTCGTCCAAGTAATACCTTACGTGAGTAAGGTTGAATCCCACGGAGATTGTTGGTTTGAAGCAAGCTATATTTATTTTATTATTCTTAGTCAGGAGATCATATAATTATCAGTTTGAATTACTAAAAAAAATAAAAGAGCGTGAAATAATTACTTGTTGTGCAATAATGGAGAATATGTTGGAGTTTTGGAGATGCTTTGTCTTCTGAATTCCTGTAATATAATATTCAACTCATGCAAAAGTGCAAAGTTCCTTCCATGGCAAGCTCTATGTAGGGTGTCACCGTTGTCAATGGATACTTCACATCCTCTCAGTGAAAATGGTCCAAATGCTCTGTCACAGCACGGCTAATCAGCTGTTGGTTCTCGATCATGTCGGAATAGAATCCATTGATTCTTTTGTGTTTGTCATCACGCCCAACACTCGCGAGTTTGAAGCTCGTCACATTCATCCAATCCCAAAATCCTACTCGGAATACCACAGACAAGGTTTAGACTTTCCGGATTCTCATGAATGCCGCCACCAATTCTAGCTTATACCACGAAGATTCTGGTTAAGGAATCTAAGAGATACTCATTCAATCTGATATAGAACGGAGGTGGTTGTCAGACACACGTTCATGGATTGAAGAAGGTGATGAGTGTCACGGATCACCACCTTCTCTATAGTTAAGCGCGAATGAACATCTTAGATAGAAACACGCATGTTTGAATGGAAAAACATAATTAATTGCATTAATTCATCGAGACGTTGCAGAACTCCTCACCCCCAACAATGGAATTTAGAGACTCATGCCGTCAAAGAGTATAAAATTTAGATCTAAAAAATGTCATGAGTTACAAAATAAGTCTCTAAAAGTTGTTTAAATACTAAACTAGTAACCTAGGTTTATAGAAAATGAGTAAACTAAGATGGATAGTGCAGAAATCCACTTCTGGGACCCACTTGGTGTGTGCTGGGGCTGAGACTTAAGCTTCTCACGTGCCTGAGCTATTTCTGGAGTTGAACGCCAGGTTGTAATGTGTTTTTGGCGTTGAACTCCAACTTGTAACCTGTTTCTGGCGCTGGACGCTAGACTGCAACATGGAACTAGCGTTGAATGCCAGTTTACGTCGTCTATCTCCGCGCAAAGTATGGACTATTATATATTGATGGAAAGCCCTGGATGTCTAATTTCCAACCCAATTGAGAGCGTGCCAATTGAACTTCTGTAGCTCCAAAAAAATCCATTTCGAGTGCAGGGAGGTCAGAATCCAACAACATCAGCAGTCCTTTTTAAGCCTAAATCAGATTTTTGCTCAGCTCCCTCAATTTCAGTCAGAAAATACTTGAAATCACAGAAAAATACACAAACTCATAGTAAAGTCCAGTAATATGATTTTTGCTTAAAAACTAATAAAATTCTATTAAAAACTAATTAAAACATGCTAAAATCTACATGAAATTACCCCCAAAAAGCGTATAAAATATCCGCTCATCAACTCCCATACCCAGTCACTTCTCTTCCAACATGGCCATTTAAATCTTCTCCTAAAAAAATCTTATCTCTCAAAGCTATGTCTTGAACCAAACTCTCTAGATCCTCCCAAAACCTTATTTTGTGTTGTTCGTCCGAACCCACTTGTGGTGCATAGGCGCTAATCACATGAAAAGCACCTCCCTCCACCACAAGCTTGATAGAGTGATTTGATCTCCCACCCTCTTGACATCCACTACGTCCTTCTTCCACTGTTTATCCACAATAATTCCAACCACATTCCTATTCTCCGCCTTTCCTATATACCAAAGTTTGAAACCAGAAGTATCCAATTCCCTAGCCTTCGTACCAACCCATTTTGTTTCTTGTAGGCACATAATGTAATCTTCCTCCTTGTCATGGTGTCCACCACCTCCATGGACTTTTCTGTTAGAGTGCCTATGTTCCATGTCCTAAATCTCAACCTTCTGTTGCTCTAACCTTTACCTTTAACTTTGTGAACTAGCTTATTTACCCTCGTCTGTTCACAAAAATGCGAGTACCCTTACTCATTTAACACTACATCCAGGCACCGATGCAGCGACTCTTGCTCATTTGACACCATACTTGAGCCATACAGCACGTTGCTTCCGAGCAACGACCTAGCTTTAGCGCAATAATGTCTTTGATTATTGTCATGTGGATTCGATTATATTTTTATATTGGTTGTCGAAGACCTAACACAACCATCCTCCTTTATCCGAGTTTGGGACCGGCTATGTACCGCAAGTGTAACATAGGCGGAGTTAGAGCAAGTACCAATATTGTGCATAAATCCTACTACCCATCTGTCGTGTTCATCTCTAATGAGTCCTCCGCATCTAGCAAATCCCGGGTTTCCTAGAGAGGAACCATCTGTATTGAGTTTGATCCATCTGTGTGGTGGGGGAGTTCCACTGAATTTCTGCCTCAATCTTCCTTCTTCTTCCTTTAAAGCTCAACTCTCTTTGAAATGCTGCATGCACTGAATTTATAAAATTATATATCACTGGTCGAGCATCTTCCAGTTTTTTAAAAGGTGGAGTGAAGATTTTACGGTTCCTCCAATTCTAGATCCAGGTAGATATAAGAAAAACTGAAGTCCAATCTTTTTGGTTGTGGTTTCCAATTTGTTCAGTCAAATTCCAGCGAAACCAAACATCGAAGGGAGCTCTAAAGAAAAATTGTACCTTAGAAGAGTGTATTAAACGTGTCCATAAACTTGAAGCACCAGGGCAGTCTCTCAAAACATGTTCCAAGGTTTCTGGACATCCGTTGCATCTGTGGCAGTAAGGGGAGACGCCAAAAAGACGTGCATGATGTTCTGAGGTTAGGAGTTTTTTGTGTAAGGTCAGCCACTTAAACATTTTAATTCTTTGAGGCCCTTTCCACCTCCAAAGGAGTTCCCAAATTCCATCCTGTATTCCTCGGGCTTGATAGATGCTTTTGTAAGCACTTGAAATCGAAAAGTCTCCATGAGAGGTAAGGCCCCACATTATTTTGTCTTTCACTAAATCTTTACTAGGGGGCACTTGAGCTTTGATCTTTTCAACAATGTTCCTCGGAAGAAGTTGACAAAGCAATGGTATGTTCCAATTTCCATCTAGGAGCACATACTTTGTGGCTTTGTAGTTTGTGTTATCTGCTTCCATAAGTGTCATCGTGTATTCCAGTAGAGGATTTTCCTTTCTAATCCATCTATCCTTCCAAAAGCAAATAGATTGGCCATTGCCCATAGCAAAGATGACATTGTCTCAAACCTGATTCCAAAGTTTATACATGTTATGCCAAAAGTCTGAATCATTAGATGATATAGGAAATTCCTGCAGAAGATTTTTGCCCCTTCCATACTTCCCATAAAGGACTGAAACCCATAGCTCATCTGGCTCTGTTAAAACCTTCCAAAGAGTTTTCATAATAAAGGCATCATTCATGCATGAAAGCTTTCTAAACCCCAGGCCACCCAGTTCAGGGTGTTTACACAGAAGCTCCCAACTCACCGCATGCATTCTTCTTCTATTGGCTTTCTCCCCCCAAACAAATTGGCATTGTAACCTCTCTACCTCATCACAATCCTTTTGGTATGCAGGCATAACTCATATCAAAGTTTAAAATTGGCCCTATAACAGATTTGGCAAGAGTGACCCATCCTGCTAGAGATAGACGGTTAATCTTCCAACCTTTCCACTTGTTTCTTACTCTGTCAATAGCCGATTTATACCTCTCCTTCCCCCTTCTTTGATTAGTGAACAAGGCCCCCAAGTAGCGTCCCAAACAGTCTACTTCTTTAAATCAACTTCTTCCTTTAATATCTTCCCTAGTCCCAGTTTCAACATTTTTTGAGAAGTAAACTGAGGTCTTTCTTGCATTTATTTTTAGGCCAGATGCTAGACTAAAGGAGTTTAGAGTTTGCATAACAACCTCTATGTGCTTGTAGGAAGCTTCTGTGAAAAGTAGAAGATCATCGGCAAGCAACAGGTGGGATATAGGAGGGCCTTCTCTTCCAGCATGCATAGGCTTCCATTCACCGCTTTTCACCTGTTCTTCTATAGCTTGAGATAATTTATCAACAGCAATAACAAAGATATAAGGAGAGATTGGGTCCCCTTGCCTAATACCCCTAGACGGTTAAAAGAAATCTGATTTGCATCCATTCCATAGCAAAGAATAAGAAACTGATGAGACGCAAGCCATTATAATTTTCACCATCTGCGCCGGAATATCAAACTCTCTTAGGCAGCATTGTAAAAACTCCCAATTCAATCTATCATAGGCTTTCTCAAAGTCTATTTTGATGGCCATAAACTTGTTTTTTCCCTTCAACTTCTTCATAGTGTGCACCATTTCCTTAGCAATAATAATGTTGTCATGTATGTATCACCCTTCCCGGTATAAAGCTCGACTGATTTGGTGATATCCTGTCTTTAAGTGTGGGTTTAATTCTTTCTACCAGAATTTTTGTTAGGCATTTGTAAACCACATTACATAGAGGAATTGGCTGGAATTGTACAATGAACTAAGGCTTTTAGACTTTTGGAATAAGGGCAATGAGAGTTTTGTTGACAATGCCTATATTCTTCGAATCTGTCCATATCATGGAAATAAATTGACAAAGGGAAGGCATAATGGTATACCATTGGTCTTGGAAGAAGTATGTTGGAAAGCCATCTTCACCTGGTGCCTTGAAAGGGCCTATCTTGAATAAAGCTTGTCTAATTTTCTCCACTGATGGGCATCTCTCCATGTCTTTCTGATGAGTAGCATTCATACTTAGATATGTAGTGTTAAGTTAAAATTGAGACCTATGATTATCCCCTTCCTTGAACAGCTCATTGAAATAATTGCTACCTAAACCTTTCATCTCTTTTTGGTCTTCAATCCAAGCTCCATCCTTGCTTCTAAGTTTCACAATACAGTTTTTACGCCTTCTGATAAGAGTTTTTGTATGGTAAAAGCATGTATTTTGATCTCCATCAACAATCCATTGGTGTCTCGACCTTTGTAGCCAAAAGACCTCCTCCCTATCTAGGATAATGTCCAGCTCGCTACTCACCTCTTTTTCGAGGTCATCTAGGAAAGGATTAGTGCTATAAGAAGGAGAATTTTGAATAGCAGCTATTCTGTTTAAAAGCGTTCTTTTTTCCTTAAAGAGGTGTCCAAAAACATCCCTATTCCATTGTCTAATATCATCAGAGAGGGACTTTAGGGCCATTGGAATGGTTAGATTCTTTTTCCAAGCTTCACTAACAAATTATTGAAATCTGGGTGAATTTTTCACATTGCTTCAAATCTAAACGGCTTTTCTCCTCTGTCAACTCTAGAAAGGAAAAAATTAGCCATAAGTGGATGATGGTCAGAGTTCACCCTAAGTATAACTTCAATTATTACCTCTTGAAATTGGGTCCACCAAGAAGCGTTAGATAGAGCCCTATCTAACCTTTTAAAGACTCTATCTAACCCCTCCCTAGCTCCACCTTTCCTAGTGAACTTAGTACCAACAGAACCTAAGTCGATAAGCTTGCAATCTTCAATCCATCTCCAAAAGCGGCGACAAGCGTGAATATCTGTTCTAGCTCCACCCTTATTTTCTGTATCATCTAGAATATCGTTGAAATCACCTATCAACATCCAAGGGGCAATCATGTTGTTGGCAATGTTCAGCACTTTCTTAGCAAATGCTTTTCTAATTCCTTCTTGTGTGTTTTCATAAACCGCAGTGAGGAACCACAAACCTTTCTTTCAATCATTTACTTCTATATGCACAAATTGATGGTGTGAGCTAACAATTTTGAGGTTGAGTTCTTGTTTACTCCAAAGAACCCAAATGCCACCAAGAAAACCGTTCGCCTTTTCCCTGTGCGCAAACTCAAAGCCTACATCCCTGACAACTGCATTAGCTTTTTCTCCACTACACTTAGTCTCAAAAAGCAAAATAATATCTGAATTTTTCTGGTGCTTTATTTCTTTGAGAGTGCGAATTGACACCTTATTCGCAATCCCTCTTATATTTCAATCGATAATAATCATTATATGATAGAAGAAAAGAAAGAGTAGGAAGAAACAGAGAAAAGCTACACAGCTCCTCAAGCACATTGCATGTCCTTTGATGTTAGGGTTCTCCTTCTTAATTCTGTCCTACACCCTGCAAGCACTGGTGTTCAACTTGCTCCATTGCTTGTATCATCTCGTTAGTGTCTATTGTCCCAAAATTCGGGGATTTTGGTTCTAGAGAGTCTTCTCTTGAGTGAATGTTCTCTCCAGCATCAGTTGCATTTTGAGAATCTGATTGACTCACCAAACTTTGAGAAATCCAGTTTTTCTGGAATTTAGTTGGGTGGGAATTGACGTTGTTTTGTGTTGGAACCTGGTGGGAGGTCAAGTTTTGTGTTCTAGTGGGTGTAGATTGGGCCAAAGTGGTTGGGCTGGGGTTAGAGGCTGTGTTTGAAGAGTGTTGGTGGGCTGTATTTTTTTCTGGGCTTTTTGGTCTAAGTGGATTAGCTTGATTCTTCTTAGAGGTTGTTGGATCCATTGGGGTATTCTTTGTCGTTTTCTCCATTTTGTCCTTTGTTCCCCTAACGTCATCCTCCTGAGCCTCGTCACTGCCATTGTTTTCATTTAGATTTTCTTCCCTCAGTACTACAAAACGGGTAGAATGTTCTCCACCCACGTTCCTAGAATCCTTTTCCTTTCTTTTCCCTTCAAAGCTCTTACCTTCCCCATCTTTCAAATATTTCTTGCCACATATACTGCGTTGGACCAACATCCAAGGGCCATATTGCTCCTGATTCTCCTCAATTACTGATTTGCCCTTGTTTTTTCCTGAATTCCCTTGAGCACCCTCATCTTCAACTTCCGTCCTTGTCTGCTGAGCTTCCCCTCCATCTTGTTTTTTATTTTTTAGTAAATCAGAACAATATCCCTTCTCATGGCCTACTTTACCACACTGGAAGCAAACCTGATGAATGCCTTCATATTCCACAGTGTGAGTTACTCCATTAATCTGGTATTGAGACAAGTGTATTCTTGAGAGAACAGAGAAGCTGGCAAAATTTTTTTTTTTTTGGTATAGAAAAGCTGGCAATAGTGGCATGGCACGTGATGAGACCGTAACATATCAACTTGGCATAGCATTGGATCCAATAACAAGCCCAGGCCCAGAGACATTAAACATATATACGGAATGCACTCTAAGTTAATCAATTTGCATTGGTCGAATGATCAATTTATTCTCCGCTTAAGTAAGTGTTGAGAGTTTGAATCCGGCTTTGTGTATATATCAATTTATTGTCCAATGGCAGACTTTTAAATAGAATTCAAATTCGCAACTGTCGCAAAAAGTATTGACATGTGGCTCTTTTTTTTATGGCACGATAAAAAGTGACCCAATGTGTCATTTTGCAATGGTACTATAAATTTTTGGGAGATTGTCACATTTACACCAAATAAAGAATATTGGGTATATTTTGTAGTTATGTAATATTTTTATGCCAAAATTTAAAATCTTTAGTTTTTAGATTTTTGTGTTCGGGAAATGATTTTTGAGTTTGTACCAATCTTCACACATTAAATAATTAATTGTGTATATTATTTAAATTCATAAAGTTTAATTAAGAGTAATTACCCGAATTACTCTTCAAGGATTTTAAAAGCGGATATTTTAGTTCCAGAAAAATTAAAACACAAAAGTATCTCCAAAATTTTATTCGAACAGACAAATTAGTCTCTAGTCTATTTTTTGGCAGAATAATTATCCAAATCAATCCTAAAAATTTTAAAAGTGAATATTTTAGTCATAAAAAAAACATAATACACAGATCAATTCCAACATTTTTTTCGTCAAACATAATAATCTCTGTCTATTTTCCGACGTAACTCACTAACAAAAAATATAAATTTGACACGCTTTTTTTGTTAACATAGTTTTTGCACACATTATAAATCAAAGAAAAATAATATGTATGTGCCACATGAATGTTATTATTATTATTAGGTTTAATTACTCTGTTGGTTCTTATAGTTTCGCGAAATTTTTAGTTAAGTCCCTGTATTTTTTTTCTTTTAATTGAGTCCTTGCACTAAATTTTATTTAATTGGGCCTCCATACTTTTTTTTCCTTTTATTTGGATTTCTGTACTAATCTTTTTTAAAGTAGGTCCCTATACAATTAAACTAATTACGGTCAACAAGGACCTAATCGAGAAAAAAAATTTGGTGCAGGAAAAAAAATAAAAGAAAAAAAAAGTATAAAGACCTAATTGAAAATTTCGCGAAACTATAAGACCAACAGAATAATTAAACCTTATTATTATTGTTATTATTTAGTGAATATATATATATATATATATATATTATATTTTTTATGCAAAAACTCTTTTTATATTATAAATACATGCATAAAAATCTAATGAATAAATTTATTACGGGTATATATGGTTTGGGCCGGTCTGATTCGGTCCGAACCTAAATATTTTGGAGGCTAATTTGGTATGATTTCATCGGGTCTAGGATCGGGTAAGGGTCTTAAAAATAGACCCAGTCATTATTTAGGATCGCATCCAGGTCAAGGCGAACCTGACTTCACCTGTCCTATATGCACCCTAAGGGGACTAAAAAAGGGTATATATGTTTTAAATTAATGCCAATAGTTTGTTATATTAATCATAAGCTTATTGTTTTGTTTTTAATCACACTTGTGGAATTTAGAAAATAGATTAAAGAAACATGAAATTAAAATTTAGGATAAAGTACTAAATTGGTCTCCTATGTTTGAGTGTAATCCTGTTTTGGTCCTTAAGGTTTAAAGTGTCCTATTTGAATCCAAAAAAGTTTCATTTAGCTTCAATGTAGTCCCATCGTGAGGTCAAAGTTAAATAATTAACGAAATGTCCTACATGACAACAGTACAAGAACAATGTCGATAATTTAGAGAATACGTACAAGCTCCAAAGGCACAAAATCAACCGTGGATGCATTAATACTTTTATTTATTATTTTTCTTATAATTTAAATGAAATATTTTCTATAGAACCAAGGAGAATGATAAATAAATGTATTGATACATCCATGATTGATTTTGTGCCTCTGTAGCTTCTACTTATTCTTCAGATTATCGACTTTATTCTTGTACTGCTGCCATGTAGGACATTTCGTTAATTATTTAATTCTGAACTCACGGTGGGACTAAATTGAAGCTAAATGAAACTTTTTTGGATTTAAATAGGACACTTTAAACCTTAAAGACCAAATTAGAATTATGCCCAAACGTAAGGAATCAATTTAGTACTTTACCCTAAAATTTATGGACAAATTCAAGTTCAAATATGGATATCAACTTCTTGGTAACAAATATGTCTTTTTTTTTCTTTATAAATAAGTGCATCATAATTTTTTGACATAAAATTTATCAAGATCCGTATTTCACCGATTTAGACCCGATTTTAGTGTGACTCGAAAATAGTAAGATCTTATCGGATCTAGAGTCGGTTAAAGGTCTTAAAAATAGGCTCGGTCATTATTTAGGATTGTGTCCGGGTCAAGGTGAAATCAGCTTTACCCTACCCATGTACACCCCTAAAATTTATCATTACTTTTGTCCAAAAAAATGCAAAAAATATGGTACAGTATTATTGTGTAATTAATAATAATAATAATAATAATAATAATAATAATAATGATTATTATTTTATTTTATTTTACATTTTTCATGTAGTGTAACTGATATTAATGAATGTAAGTGAATGCGCATTCGGTGATAATAATTATATGAGCATATCTACTTACAATCTTACATAGTGCATACATTTATATACAATCAGTGAATCAGTGTTTGGACCACTTTTTAATGAAAGACATATCTGATTTGGAGTTAAAAAATGCTCAACATAACAAAATAAAACATATAAGTAGCAAGACATGAAACTAAATAAATTACAATAATATGCTCTTAATTTAAGAGAACATGAGACTTAGTACATATCTTTTTGTTGAATTTAGAATTGTATATACAGTGAAAATGGTTTATTAATATTTTTTGAAAAGAAAATATCATATTAAAAATCAAATAAGTTTAACTTAACCTTAAAAGTTAATTTGATTATAATATCTACTAATTTTTTTTCAAATACTTGAAAAATTTAGTGAGTCATGCTGAAAAGTGGACGGGAGACTATTATATCTAACGAAAAAAAACGTTGGAGATTGATCTGTGTATTAATATTTTTTTTGGACTAAAATATTCGCTTTTAAAATCTTTATGGACTAATTTGGGTGATTTCTCTGCCGAAAAATAAACTGAGAATTGATTTGTCTACTAGAGTAAAACTTTAAAGATATTTTTGTGTATTAATTTTTTTTAAGACTAAAATATCCACTTTTAAAATCTTTGGATATTGATTTGGATAATTACTCTTTATTTAATATACTGTTTAAATTCATAAAGTTTAATTAATATTTTGCATTAATAAAAATAATTACAAAGAATTGCTATATCATGATAAATAAAATTTCACTTAAAAAAATCAAAAGACATTACTAGTGAAAACTAAAATAACATCTCCGAAATACTCACAAACAGCTCTATTTTTTGCGTCTGCCTAAAAAGCAAGCTTAATCGACTGATCGTCTTCGAGTTCGAGCTTGAAAAAGAAATTCTGTTTCTTCCCTTTCATTCTTACTAAGTATTTTTTGAATTTTTTTGCATCGTCTAGTTCTGAAACATTCCGCACTTCTCGCATGATGAAATGTCTCACGTCTTTTTCGATAAAATTTAACTCGTGGTGACCCCCGGCTGCTGCCACAAATAATTGGTAAGTTTTGCTTGGTCCGATACCGACTTCCTCGTTATTCTCTATTGTACGATGTACAGACATACTTAGTTCTCTGTGCTGTTTGAGCATCTCTACTTGATTTGGACAGTAAAAATGTGAATGATGCAACATGACCTTGGAAATGATCTAAACACCAATGTCCTTCAATATGTGTATATAAATTCTTGTAGGACAATTTAAACCAGCTGAGGGATTTGTCTTCTCGGTCGGAGATATTTTCGATTTTCATTTTTCCTTTCTGCTACATGTAATCAATTGATTCTTAATTTCATTTCCCTTTTTATTTGTGCTCCGAACCCTTGTAGAAAAACCTGCAA
Source organism: Arachis hypogaea (assembly GCF_003086295.3). Taxonomy (NCBI): domain Eukaryota; kingdom Viridiplantae; phylum Streptophyta; class Magnoliopsida; order Fabales; family Fabaceae; genus Arachis; species Arachis hypogaea. The sequence continues at coordinate 38,692,283 of NC_092040.1, forward strand.
CCTTCGAATAATCTTTGTAGAATTTTACAGCATCTTCAAGGATCTTGAAAGTCATCTCAACCTTGGAAACAAACTACTCATCAATATCACAGAGAGGCTGCAAAATACACAAAAAAATATACCATATTAAAACAAGCATAATGTAAATACAACTATAAAACGATCATAAAAAATAACAAAAATCTGAGTCATGAATCATCATTAAACAGAAACTAAAATAATTCAACTAAAAAAATAAAACAATTCACCCTCATTCAAATGAAAAGTCATAAACTGTAAATACACCTAAACTTTCCTAAAATACACCTAAATATTCCTGATTTACACTCGAAAAGTCTGATATAAAATGTAAAAAATCATCAGACTAGTACATTAGATTCAATTCAAACAACGAACAATGAACAGTAAATTTCGCAGGCAAGGTTCACACATTATTCAGCTCCACAATCATAAACTACTAATAAAAATATTAACTGAAATTAAACCACACCTCAGGAACTTCATTGGATTCAAATTCAAAATCCACTTGCTCTGGTTCAGCTGACAATATGAAGTTGAATTATCCATTATCTTCAAAACGATTTCAGAGCTTGATTTCAGAAAGAATGGAAATCGAGAAAAACGAAGAAAGAGAATAGAGAGAAAAATGCAAGTAAATGTCGAAGAAAAACGCAGAGAGAAATGCACGAAAGAGATCGAAGAGAGAAGGCAAAAAAATGCAGAAGAAATTCAAAAAAGGAAACTAAATCCTTTTGAAAAAAGAAGTTATATATTCGCGCGTTGATTGATTGGAAAATCTGTTAAGGAGACGCGCGGACTAAACGTGCCAGAAGAGGCACGTTTTAGGGGGTAAGAAATTTTTAGGTCTTATAAGATTTATATAGCAAAAAGATTTGTATGTGGAGATTAATTGAAAAAAAAATGTGAAAGAATAGTTTATTAAAGGGCAAAACACTAAAATAAGCCAAGGGGAGGAAATTTTTACGCAAATCCGCCAAACCAAAATCTAATTCATGAATCAACCAATACATATTTATATGTAGTTCAAATTAACTAGATTCGAACTTGATCTACACATAATTCGAATCATATTGCTTCGAATTATACACAAAACTCACACACACATTAATTCGAATCAACATGATTCGAATTACACACATACAATAATTCGAATCAGGTTGATTCGAATTACACCCTAATTATTAAAAAAATAATAATTTAAAATTAAAAAATATATATTTTATTTCATGCATTAAAAAAAGCTAACAAACTATTTAATTACAAGACTTCTTTAAAATATTAATGAGCTATCAATTTGAATTTCATACGATACTCTTTTGTCCATTTTTAATAGCCCATGAATATTTTTTAATAAAATTTTTTAAATTATATGGTGAGATATTACATGATTCGAATTACACATGAGAAGTTCAATCACTCTGATTCGAATTATATGGTGAGCAATTCGAATTCTATATAATACTCGTCTGCCCATTCTTGATAGCTCATGAATATTTTTTAATAAATTTATTTGAGTTATACCACAAAAAAATATTTTATTATATGCAAAATAATTTAAAAAATGGCTTAAAAATATTAGGAGTACTATAAAAATTTGTAATGTTCTAATGACTTAGGTAAATATATGCATGTATATAAATTTTAAATAAAATACTCTACATAGTCAATAATAATTTAAAATTAAAGAAAATATTTTATTCCATCCAAAATAATTAAAAAATATATTTTATTCTATACAAAATAATTTAAAAAATGGCTTAAAAAATGTTATAAGTATTATAAAAGTTTGTAATATTCAAGTGATTTAGGTAAATACATGATAAAAATATATTTTCTTTAATTTCTAAATTATTATCGAGTATGTAGAATATTTCTTTAATGTCCTAAGTCATTACAAATTCTTATAGTACTCCTAACATCTTTTAAGCCATTTTTTAAATTATTTTGCATAGAATAAAATATTTTTTTGTGGTATAATTAAAATAAATTTATTAAAAAATATTCATGAGCTATCAAGAATGGGCAGACGAGTATTATATAGAATTCGAATTGCTCACCATATAATTCGAATCAGAGTGATTGAACTTCCCATGCGTAATTCGATTCATGTAATATCTCACCATATAATTTAAAAAAATTTATTAAAAAATATTCATGAACTATTAAAAATGGACAAAGGAGTATCGTATGGAATTCAAATTGATAGCTCATTAATATTTTAAAGAAGTCTTGTAATTAAATATTTTGTTAACTTTTTTTAATGCATGAAATAAAATATATATTTTTAATTTTAAATTATTATTTTTTTTAATAAATTTTTTAATAAATTATTATTTTTTTAATAATTAGGGTGTAATTCGAATCAACCTGATTCGAATTATTGTATGTGTGTAATTCGAATCAGGTTGATTCGAATTAGTGTGTGTGAGTTTTGTGTATAATTCGAATCAACATGATTCGAATTATGTGTAGATCGAGTTCGAATCTAGTTGATTCGAACTACATATAAACATGCATTGGTTGATTCATGAACCAGATTTTAGTTTGGCAGATTTGCGTAAAAATTTTCTCTCCTTGGCTTATTTTAGTATTTTGCCCTTTATTAAATGATGTGATAAATGAAAGTGTAATAATAAATATCGTAAACATAGTTGCTTAGTGACTAATAGCACGACAATCTTAGTAGTTTATGTTGAATCAGGAAATAAGAAGCTTCTTTCATAAATCATAAGCATGGATCATATTGATTCCTTGAAATCTATGGTGCTTCAACCTCAAACTTGCACTTAGTCATGCCTCCCATCTTCCTAGCAATGGATTCCAAATGAAAATAAAATAAAATATGAAAAAAGGAAAAAAGTGTTGCAAACGAAACTCGTACATCTAACGCGCTATGGTAACGTTGTCACATCACAATCCCATGTGAGACATTCTTAACAGATATCATGGCATGTGACACATGACTCTAACCTTCTTAGCTCTTACCACTTCAAATCGCAATCATTGCTAACTAAAGAGATACCCACTATATGGAAAATATTATTAGTTTAAGTTCAATACTAAAATCGATTACTAGCCAAAATTCAAGGGTGATGAATAAATAGTTTATAATTTAATTAAGTATTATGTTAAATATTAAATTCATACCAAAATTAAGAAGGAAGGCTTCAAGGAAATGTGAACACGAAACGTAAACAGCATTGTGACAGCAAGCTTGGTTTAACGCGTAATGCAAACTCTACTTTCGTGTTTTGGTCAAATTCTTATGATGATGCATATATTCTTTTAATTAGTATTAATTATTATTGTTGAAGGTGAATGAAGTTGAGAGAGAGAGAGTTCATGAACAGAGAAAATTGAGAGAAGAAACGAAATTGACATTAACTCAATCTACAGTGAAAGAACTCAAGTTACCATTACTGTGGCAACAAGTTTATATAGGGCTAGTTCAATTCTAACTAATTACTTCCAGCTGGCAATAATAGTAACAAACTTAGTAACTAATCTACTTAAGTTACATTCTGCTGTGTGTTGCTGTATGGTATGTGTGTGTGTGTCTGCACAGGGTTCTCCATCAAGTAACACCCTCCCTCAAGTTGGGAGTGTAGATGTCCAATAGTCCCAACTTGCGGTAAAGTGTTGAGAAAACAGCAGGGGACAGCGGCTTTGTCAACAAGTCAGCTACTTGTTCTTTGGTCGAGATGGGCATCAAATGAATGAGTCCCTCCATGAGCTTGTCGCGCACCACATGGCAATCCACCTCGATATGCTTGGTTCTCTCGTGAAAAACTGGGTTGGATGCAATATAGATGGCTGATTGACTATCACAAAAGATGCTGATGGGTTCAGTTAGAGGCATACCAAGGTCCTCCATCAAGTATCCTAGCCAGATAGCTTCTTTGGTGGCTGTAGCTAAGGCCCTATATTCAGCCTCAGAGGAGCTGCATGAAACAGTATTCTGCTTCTTACTTTTCCAAGAGATAAGAGCAGACCCAAGAAAAAAACAATAGGCAGAAGTTGAACGTCGTGTGTCCGGACAAGCTGCCCAGTCAGAATCAGAGAAGCCTGTGATGCATAAATCAGTAGAAATGGGAAAGAATAATCCCTGAGCAGGTGCAGATTTCAGGTATCGCAAGACTCGATGAGCGGCGTGTAGATGCAAGCTTGTCGGTTTGTCTAAGTACTGGCTAAGTCGACTAACTGCATAGCTGATGTCTGGCCATGTGTTGGTCAAATACAACAATTTTCCAACTATCTTCCGATATTCAGCTGAATCGGACAGAGGAGTTCCACTATCCTTGCTCAACTTCACACTATAATCCATAGGTGTTGAGACTGGTTTGCATTCAGCAAATCCATAGTCAGTAAGCATGTCCACAACATACTTCCTTTGGTACAATGCGATCCCTTTTTCTGAACGTGCTACCTCCAACCCGAGAAAGAATTTCAAGTCCCCAATATCCTTGATTTTGAACAGATCATCCAGGACACCTTTGATTTTGTTGATCTCAAGGATGTCATCCCCAGCCAGTACTAAGTCATCCACATAAACTAAGACTGCAGTAAAACCAGTTTCACATTGTTTGGTGAAGAGGCTGTAGTCAGAACGGCATTGCTTGTACCCTAGATCCAATAAAACAGATTTGAGCTTGTTATTCCATTGTCTACTGGCCTGCTTGAGTCCATAAAGTGACTTCTCTAGCTTGCACACTTGTCCCTTGTCAATTTTCAGTCCCGGTGGAGCAACCATATACACCTCTTCATCAAGATCTCCGTGGAGGAACGCAGTGTTCACATCTATTTGCTTTAGGTACCAATTTTTTGCTGCTGCCAATCCAAGTACCATTCGAAGGCTTGTGAGCTTTAGGACTGGACTAAAGGTGTCTCTGTAATCAATACCAGGGACTTGCGTGTAGCCTTTGGCAACAAGACGTGCCTTATGGCGTTCTACAGATCCATCAGGGTTATATTTCACCTTGAACACCCACTTGCATCCTATAGGTTTCTTCCCAGGTGGCAAGGAGGTGATCTTCCAAGTCTTGCTTTCATCAAGTGAATCAAGTTCAGATTTAATAGCCTTTTTCCAGCAAGGTTGAGACATAGCCTCCTCAAAATGCTTGGGCTCAGTATGTGTGGATAATGCAATCGAAAATGCTCTATGATTTTTGGAAAGTTTCTCATATGACAAAGATTTAGATAGAGGATACTTACAGTGGGTATTGACGGAACAGACGGGCTTGGTGGTGAGATTTAAGCACTGATAGTCTTGAAGGTAAGAATGAGGTCTTCTTATTCTCGCGGTCTTTCTTTGCACATTCTGCTCAGCAATAGGTACTATAGGACTTGTCTCATTACTGGTGTTAGTATTAGAGATAGTAAGTGGTGGTGAATTGTGAGAAGGCTCAATTGATATTGAGTCTGCATTAAGAGAAACGTCATTATGTGAAGGCTGACCAGTGAGGTCATGCTCCTTTGGATGTGGCGCAAGATTAGCTAGACCTTGGTGTGTTTGAGGTTGAAAAACGTCATATGAAAAGGGGTCAATGTTCATGGATTGTTGCTGATTAGATGCAGTTGTACTTAAGGAGTTAGTTTCAATGGAAAAGGGAAAGTGATTTTCATAAAAATGTACATGTCTTGAAACAAAAATTTGTCTAGTTTTCAAATCCATGAGTACATAGCCTTTAACACCCTCCCTGAATCCTAAATATACTGATTTTTGAGCTCTCGGATCAAGTTTTGATCTATTTGAGGTGATGGTGCTAGCATAAGCTAAGCAACCGAACACTCTAAGGGTTGAGAGATCAGGGGTAGTGTTATGCAAGATTTGAAATGGTGATTGATTGTTTAGAAAAGTGCTTGAAACCCAATTTATTACATAAACTGCATGGAGGATAGCAAAATTCCAAAAACATTTTGGGATTCCAGATTGAAAGAACAAACTTCTTGTGACAGATAGAATATGTTGATGCTTTCGCTCAACAATTCCATTTTGTTGAGGAGTCTCAACACAAGAAGTTTGATGTATTATTCCTGTTTCGGCAAAGTAAGTTTTCATTGAAAATTCCGGCCCATTATCTGTTCTGATGTACTTTACTTGGCTGTTGAACTAAGTTTTTGCAAATTGAACAAAATTTTTGACTATTGTGCCAGCTTCAGCTTTGGTTTTCATTAGATGAATCCAAGTGAATCTGGATTTGTCATCTACTATGGTTAGAAAGTATTTGTGGCCAGCAATTGAGGGGATTGCAAGAGGACCCCAGATATCAATATGAAGAAGTTCAAATATGCTTGTTGAAATAGTATTGCTATTTGAAAAACTTAATTTCTTTTGCTTTGAAAAATGGCATGTATCACATGGATCAATTTTTGTTTTACAATCTATAAAAGGAAAAACAGATTTCATTACATGGAGTCTTTCAAAAGGTAAATGTCCTAACCGAAAATGCCAAAGGTTTATTCCTTTCATTTCTGACTTTGGCAGGGTAAGAATGCTTGCTGTTTGTGCAAAGTGAGGCCTCACAGCTTCATTGTTCAGTGTGTAAAGCCCCCCACAAGCTCTAGCTACTCCAATCACTTTCTCTGAGTTGGTATCCTGTATCTCACATTTTTTGTCATCAAAATTCATATGACAATGCAAATGTGATGTGGCCTTGGAAACAGAAATCAGCTTGAAATTGAAAGAGGGGATGTATAATGCATCAACAAGGTAAAGTTCATTTGTGAATATAATAGTTCCAGCAATTTTGCTAATGGCTAATGCACCATTAGGCAATTTAACAAAGATTGGAGCTATCTCATGATATGTATGAAAGTCATTGAGTGAGTAAGAGACATGGTCAGTTGCTCCCGTGTCTATTACCCATGATGCAAATTTCTTATCTGAAATATTCAATGCAAGAATGTTTGATGTGAAATGCATAATATGTTCCAACTTACCTGGATGAGGTGTTGGCAAAGGCTCTTTGTGAGGATCAGCACTTTGACTTGGTTTCTGCGCTTCCTTGCTGAGAAGTGCTAATAAGGCTGATTTTTGTTCAGGTGTGAAATCAAGACTTGTTACATCACCATCCTGCCCACTGTAAGGGTTTCTGAGATTCTCATTGCTTCCCTCAGAGTCAAATTCAGCTGCACTCATGTTGGTGAATGCTGTGTTATATCTTTGCTTAAGGTGTGGTGGCAATCCATGCTTCTTGTAGCATGTATCAACAACATGTCCTGTCTTACCACAATGTGAGCATTGCATCTTGCCTCTTCCAAAGCCTGGATTTTTGCCTCCTCTGCCCCTCCCTCTCCCTCTGCCTTGAAAGGCCCCTGCAGTGTTCAAGAGAGTGGCAGGTTGAGTGCTTGTCTGAGCTATCAATCCTGGTTCTGAGACAAAATCGAAGCTTTGAAATTGTCTCTCTTGCTGTATGAGAAGAGAGAAAACTGTGTTGATATTTGGGAGTGGATCCATAAGCATGACTTGCGACCTAACCCCAGCATATTGTTCATTCAATCCTCTAAGAAATCGAGTAACCTGATCTTCAGTTCTAAAGTCCCTTATGACTCCTAATCCACAACTGCAATTTCTTCCACACTCGCACGAAGGAATTGCTCTAAAGCTGTCCAAATCTTCCCATATCGTCTTCAATTTTGTGAAGTACACGGTTACATTCATTTCTCCCTGCTTGGTTGCATACAGTTCCTCTTGTAGCTCAGCAATTCGGAAGCGGTCACCTTGGTAGTACCTATGTTTTAGGTCTTCCTAAAGATCTAGTGCTATGGTGTTCCAGCTCACACTTTTGGCAATGTCAGGTTCTAGTGAACGATTGATCCATCCAACTACATACGTATTACATCGGTCCCATGCCTCAAATAAGGGATCGTGCTTTTCTGGTTTATCTAAACTACCATCAATAAACCTAAGTTTGTTCTTTGATTTTAAAGCAAGATTCATAGCTCTACTCCAATCTCCATAGTTCCTTCCATTCAGAATTTCATGAGTTATGGATATACCTGGATTTTCGGAGGGATGTAAGTAAAAAGGACTTGCAGGATCTTGGCTTGGTCCTCCATTGCTTTTGTTTATGTGCGCTTGAATTGCAGAAAGTTGATTCAAGAAGACTGAAATTCCCTGAGGATCGAGGTTCTCCAATGGCGATCGTGCTTCTGGCTGTGCGGTTCCGCGAGCTGATTCCATCACTGCACGCTAACTAGCGGTTCAGAACTTGCGTCTTTGATTATCAAGTTTGAATGATTGAGCCCCTTCTTCAATCTCAATCCTTAGAACACTCTTCAATCTCCACGCTCACCGCACCATGTTGAAGGTGAATGAAGTTGAGAGAGAGAGTTCATGAACAGAGAAAATTGAGAGAAGAAACGAAATTGACATTAACTCAATCTACAGTGAAAGAACTCAAGTTACCATTACTGTGGCAACAAGTTTATATAGGGCTAGTTCAATTCTAACTAATTACTTCTAGCTGGCAATAATAGTAACAAACTTAGTAACTAATCTACTTAAGTTACATTCTGCTGTGTGTTGCTGTATGGTATGTGTGTGTGTGTCTGCACAGGGTTCTCCATCAAGTAACAATTATCTTAAATATTTTTGTGTAGTAAGATTGATGTTGTTTTAGTATAAAATGTGCTCATTTAAATTTGAAATCTTCAATAAAGTAACTATTAACATTAGCATGTTTATTTTCACTACTTAAAATAAAGCTCACGTAACGGTCAAACACTTGGAGTCGTTGAACTATAGGTAAGACTAAAATTTATATATTAGATAATTGTTATATTATAATTAGTTTCAATCTAAAGTCAAGTATTAAGGGCCAATTGCTCAACCAAGCTAAGCATTTTAGAAGTACTAATATGCAAGACATGGTACTACATTACTATACGGTTGACGTATTCAATGATTCACTATCATTGTACATAGTAACAACAAAAATGAACCATAAGCAAAAACAAATATAAAATTGCAACCAGCCAAGAGTAAATTCATAGTTTGGCCCCAAAATTCAATTACCCTTTGACTTCAAAGTTTCCGTAGAGGAAAATCTTGGTGACATGCGTTTTCAAAATTCGATTTTTTACTGAATTAATTGAGAATTGAGAATATGGAGTATAGTGTAGTATTTTACTCAAATGATAAATCTTTTCTTTTTCGGGCAAGGAACAACATATTATTAATTTATTTTCGCTCATAAATAAATCTCCGCCAAAGTTCACGTATTTTTATGTCAACAAAATTTGGATTTGGAACCAATGCACTTGGACCGACTTTGTGACTTTTGAGAATTGTGTAAAGTGGCTCTTTTTATTAAAAGAATAAAAAATATTATTCTTTTTTATTTTGCCAATATGTATATATCTTCGACGGAAAAGCACAATTTTTTATTTTAAAAAATGAAAAATTCTTTTAATTATTATTTAATTTGATAATACACAATTAAAATTTTCATAAACTATATTATATTTAATAAATCACTAATAAATAATGTGGTATATAATTCAATTTTAAATAGAAAATGATCATATTCTCGAATCATAACCCAACTTTTTACAAAAATCAAACTTTAATTTCTACATGGAAAGTTTTGTACTTTACCTAACAATTAACAAAATGATTAAACATATTATGAAAAAAACTCTATTCGTTAGACCTCTAAATTAATTAATTGAGAAGGAACACTTAAAAAAATGTTGTGATAATAAGAAGAATTTAACATGATAATATGCCTTAAATCATGGCATAGTACTTTTGGGCACAACTAGATTATTGCGTAGCGCTCTCTCTCTCTCTCTCTCTCTCTCTCTCTCTCAGCTCTGTCTTTCTGTGCGTGTGAGCGTGTTTTTTTTTTTTTTTTTCTGATACTATAAGGTGACAGTTGGAGAGCAAGCTCCACATTGTTCAACTTTGAAATTATTTTTGGCAAATCTCTTCCTGATGAGTTTCTCATACACTGAGATCTGAAACTGTCTCACTGCCATTTTAGTTTTCTTCAAACAGCAAACAGGTGTGTTATGTTATGTTATATTTCTATGTATGCTTTGTTTTACTACTCCTGGGTGTGAACTTTACTTCATGGTTTTCATCAACGTGTAATCAGCTGGTTATGATCTTTTGAACAGCGGGGAAAAAATGGAGAGAAAGCATTGGAAAATGATAATCCAGCAAGATTTTTTTGAAAAAGGAAAATTTGTGGGATTTTAGAGTAATGTTGATTTGTAGGGTTCAGCAAAAGCAGAGAAGTCAAAAAGGGTTTACCAACTCAAACTTTTCCTTAATGTCATTGTGTTTTAGTTGAGACATCTCTGCTTCATGTTTTTTTTTTATGTTTATTTTAGTTTTGAGAAAGAGAGAGAAAGAGATGGAAGGATCGAACCTTTTTTTTTTTCTTCATTAGAATCAGGCCTTATTCTGAGTTGGGTTGAGCTCTTGGAGTTGGTTTAGTTGCTGAGAAATTGTGATGATGAGAAAGAAGATTTTGGGATCTTGTAGTAGGGGTTTAAAGGAATAAATGCCGAGAGTCTCCATCATTGTATTTTAGATTCTGGTGAATCTGTTGTCTCTCATTTCGTTTCTTTTTTCTTTTCTGTGGGCAACCACACTACATGGAAGGTAGTTGATTCGTAATTACTCTATTGTTCCAAGCTCTTTCTTTGACGATTCAGCAAACTTGTTCACATTATCCATACATTGTTCAAAACTTCATTGAGATCTAGTTCTTGGCTTGTTGCATCAGAATCCTTTTATTGTTGGAAAATAAAGAAATCATATATTATGATCATTAGAACACTAGAACAGTAGAGCATTTTTCACTTTAAGTTTTAAAGCTTTGACTTGTAGGTGACTTGAATTCTGTGTATTATTCATTTGTGATATCTGGATTCAATGTTTATTTATTTGCTTATAGATTAGTTGCAAAACTTCTGAATTTCAGGATATTGTAATCAGTCTTAATTCTCAAATATGGCATCAAAATCATTTAAGCCTAGTCGATTGTCTCAATCAAGTTCAACAAGGTCTGATGTCAATGAAAGCCAGAAAGTAACATTTGCTCGGAGAACGTCCTCCGGTCGCTATGTCAGCTACTCTAGAGATGATCTTGACAGTGAACTTGGGAGCACTGACTTTGCGAATTATACAGTGCATTTACCACCAACCCCAGACAACCAACCTATGGATCCATCGATTTCACAGAAAGTTGAGGAGCAGTATGTGTCGAATTCACTCTTCACGGGTGGATTCAACAGTGTTACAAGAGCCCATTTGATGGATAAGGTGATAGAATCCGAGGCAAACCATCCACAGATGGCCGGAGCAAAAGGATCCTCATGTGCAATTCCTGGTTGTGATTCTAAAGTGATGAGTGATGAGCGCGGCGTTGATATTCTTCCTTGTGAGTGTGACTTTAAGATATGTAGGGATTGTTATATAGATGCAGTAAAAGCAGGAGGTGGGATATGCCCGGGATGCAAGGAGCCGTATAAGAACACAGAATTAGATGAAGTGGCGGTGGACAATTCACGCCCCCTTCCGCTTCCTCCGCCTAGTGGAATGTCTAAAATGGAGAGGAGATTGTCCTTGATGAAGTCAACAAAGTCAGCATTAATGAGGAGCCAAACTGGAGACTTCGATCATAATAGGTGGCTCTTTGAGACAAAGGGAACCTATGGCTATGGCAATGCTATATGGCCAAAGGAAGGAGGTTTCGGAAATGAAAAAGAGGATAGTGTTGCTGAGCCAACTGAGTTAATGAACAGACCCTGGAGGCCGCTTACTCGGAAATTGAAAATACCTGCTGCTGTTCTGAGTCCATATCGGTATATAACTCTTTAGTTTAAGTACTTTACTGAAGAATGATAATTCATTGATAACAACCATAACGGCCTTCTATTTTATAAAATGATTTACAAACTTAAACAATGTAGTTCCTCATTGTTATGAATGGCCATTTGATATCTTAGTATTGCAACATATGATTCGTTGGTGAATATGTGTTTATTATGACTTAAACCATGATGTTCACTTCACATTTTACGATTTTTATGACTTGATGTTTTATTATATAACATGTATAATGGTAATGAACTCTAGAAGTATCATTTATCTGTGCATTATCATGATTTTCTTCTTGTTGCGAATGTTATTACAGCTTGCTCATTTTTGTTCGATTGGTGGTCCTGACTCTATTCCTTATGTGGAGAGTGAGCCACAAAAATACTGATGCAATCTGGCTGTGGGGTATGTCCGTTGTTTGTGAGATATGGTTTGCCTTCTCCTGGCTTCTAGATCAACTTCCCAAACTATGCCCGATAAATCGTTCCACGGATCTCAATGTTCTGAAGGAGAAGTTCGAGACACCGACTCCTAACAATCCTACAGGGAAGTCTGATCTTCCAGGCATTGATGTCTTTGTGTCTACTGCAGATCCGGAGAAAGAACCACCTCTTGTCACAGCAAACACCATATTGTCCATTTTAGCTGCTGATTACCCTGTTGAGAAGCTTTCTTGCTATGTTTCCGATGATGGAGGCGCCCTTCTTACTTTTGAGGCAATGGCTGAAGCTGCCAGCTTTGCTAATATTTGGGTTCCCTTCTGTCGTAAACACGATATCGAGCCAAGGAATCCTGAATCATATTTCAGCCTAAAGAGAGATCCTTACAAGAACAAAGTAAAGCCAGATTTTGTCAAGGATCGAAGACGGGTGAAGCGTGAGTATGATGAGTTCAAGGTTAGGATCAATAGTTTGCCTGACTCAATCCGTCGTCGGTCAGATGCCTATCATGCTAGAGAGGAAATCAAGGCCATGAAACTTCAGAGACAAAACAAAGAAGACGAACCCATAGAACCGGCAAAGATTCCAAAAGCAACATGGATGGCTGATGGAACTCATTGGCCAGGTACTTGGTTAAGTCCTACATCTGAACACACAAGGGGAGACCATGCTGGTATAATTCAGGTACTAAATTAGTTCTCATGGAGAGTTTTTTTTTTTCCCCTGAACCCGAATGTTAAGTCCTAGAGAGATTACTGATGACACAAAATTGCTCTTTATAAATGATGCAGGTGATGTTAAAACCTCCCAGTGATGAACCTCTTCTTGGAAATGCTGATGATACAAAGCTCATTGATGTGACTGATGTTGATATCCGACTTCCCCTTCTTGTTTATGTTTCACGGGAGAAGCGTCCGGGCTATGATCACAACAAAAAGGCCGGGGCCATGAATGCCTTGGTCCGAGCCTCAGCCATAATGTCTAATGGTCCTTTTATACTCAATCTCGACTGCGACCACTATATCTACAACTCCAAAGCTATGAGGGAAGGCATGTGCTTTATGATGGATCGGGGAGGCGACCGCATTTGTTATGTCCAGTTCCCCCAGAGATTCGAGGGGATCGATCCCTCTGATAGATATGCTAATCACAACACCGTCTTCTTTGATGTCAACATGAGAGCCCTTGATGGACTTCAAGGGCCAGTCTATGTGGGAACTGGGTGCCTTTTCAGACGCGTTGCGCTATACGGTTTCGACCCACCACGTTCAAAAGAGCATAACCCGGGTTGTTGTAGTTGCTGCTTTGGTCGTCAGAAGAAGCTTGCTTCAATGGCAAGCACCCCCGAAGAGAACAGGGCACTAAGAATGGGCGAATCTGATGATGAAGAAATGAATCTATCTTTGTTCCCTAAGAAGTTTGGAAACTCAACATTCCTCATTGATTCAATCCCAGTGGCAGAGTTCCAAGGTAGACCTCTTGCTGATCACCCTGCTGTGAAAAATGGACGGCCACCGGGTGCTCTCACCATTCCCCGGGATCTTCTTGATGCATCAACCGTGGCCGAGGCCATCAGTGTCATCTCCTGTTGGTACGAGGACAAGACCGAGTGGGGACAGCGAGTTGGATGGATCTATGGCTCGGTTACTGAGGATGTGGTCACTGGATATAGGATGCACAACAGGGGATGGAAATCAGTTTACTGTGTGACTAAGCGCGATGCCTTCCGCGGCACGGCACCAATAAATCTCACTGACAGGCTGCATCAGGTCCTTAGATGGGCTACTGGCTCAGTTGAAATATTCTTCTCACGGAACAATGCCCTTCTTGCTAGCCCAAGAATGAAATTTCTTCAACGTATCGCATACCTCAACGTCGGAATTTACCCGTTCACTTCCATATTCCTTATTGTTTACTGCTTCCTCCCGGCGCTATCCCTCTTCTCCGGCCAGTTCATTGTGCAGACTCTCAATGTTACTTTCCTTTCTTACCTATTAGGCATCACTGTCACTTTGTGCATGCTTGCAGTGCTCGAAATCAAGTGGTCCGGCATTGAGTTGGAAGAGTGGTGGCGGAACGAGCAGTTCTGGCTGATTGGAGGGACCAGTGCTCATCTAGCTGCAGTCCTCCAAGGCTTGCTCAAAGTCATAGCCGGGATAGAGATCTCATTCACATTGACTTCAAAATCTGCCGGCGATGACGTAGATGACGAGTTTGCTGACCTCTACATTGTGAAATGGACATCCCTGATGATCCCACCAATAACAATCATGATGGTTAATTTGATAGCAATTGCAGTGGGAGTTAGCAGAACGATATACAGTGTGATACCGCAGTGGAGCCGTCTAATAGGTGGTGTTTTCTTCAGTTTCTGGGTGTTGACTCATCTATACCCATTTGCAAAAGGTTTGATGGGAAGGAGAGGGAGGACACCTACCATTGTTTTTGTATGGTCAGGACTCATAGCAATCACAATCTCTCTCCTGTGGGTGGCAATCAATCCCCCTGCTGGTTCTAACCAAATTGGTGGTTCATTCCAGTTCCCATGATCATAGCTTTATTCTTTTTTGTCAGATGAATCTGTCAATTTTTTCTTTCTTTCTTTCTTTCTTGTGTTAGATACATTCTTTTTTAGAACTTGTGAATTTAATTATGCTGTCTATTGTGCTTATGATTTTATTTAGAACTTGATTCCAAAAGTGAGGAAATGTCTACGGGTACTGACATGGCTTTCGATCACTATTTCCGTATTTCGTCAGTAATGCCTGAAAATTAATTACTTAGGTTGTTCCAATTTATAAGACTTCCAATTTTTTTTTCCCGTCAATTGCGAAGGTGGGCTTTTCAAGGGTCTTGGTTTCAGTTGAAGCTAGGCTATCATGTGTCCATGTTTATGCAGGAGACCCATAAAAAAAAAGGTTCGGGAAGAAAATGTAAAAAGGTAAGCAAAAAAAAATAATGAATATTATCTCCATCAAGTCATCAACTATGGCCATGATTTTAAAGAATAATGTTATATATATTATTTTTATACATTTTTTATTTTTAATATGAAAAATAATTGATAAAAAATAAAAAAAAAGTTTGTGTTTCATATCATAAAAAAATTTTTAATCAAGTTAAATATATACTAAAATTAGTCACTAGTATAAAATACATGTTAAAATACAAATAAATATTAAAAATAAACTAAACAGATGTATTTATACATAAATGTATTGGTAATTGATTTTAATATATAAATAATATTTTTGTAAAAAAATATAAACAAAAATAGTATAAATGTCATTTCTCTTATTTAGTGAATATCTTGTTTCAAAAGAAACTATAGTAAATTTTCCATTTTTATTGTGTTTAACCTTCAGCATTCGTGGCAAAACTGAAGGTACACCGCCAATAGGGAGTGGCAAACGGGCCTAAATTCGTCGGGTCAGCCCATGTAATCCGCCAAAAAAGGCAGGTTGGACTGGAAAATTGGGACCACCAAATAGTAAAAGCCTACTTAATCTGCACCGCTTAAATTACGGACTTTGACGGGGCGGGGCGGGCTTCCCCGCCGGGCTTAGAATTTTTTTAGCAAGGGGTATTTTTACAATTTTTTTACCAAAACCCAACTTCCCCCAACCCAACTTACAAGAGAATGAATATGAAAATTGAATATTTTGGATTATATTTATTTTTTTTAGAGACAATATTTATAATTATGTTTTGGATTATGTTTATTTTTCTTTGGAACAATATTTATAATTATGTTTTGGATAAAAACTTGGTTTATAATTATATTTATTAAATATTTATAATTACAAAGACTTTAATATTTATGATTATAATTTGTTTAAATTTTTAGAAATTATAATAGTTAAAAGTAAAAAATAAGAGAGATTTTTTTATGCCTTTATATATATTATTTAATAGTTAAAAATAAAAAAAAATTTATTTGGCGGGTTTAGCCCGCCAGCCCGTCAGCCCACCATTAGGCGAAGCGGGCTAGGATTCTTGAATCGCCTCACTAGGCGGGGCGGAGCGAACTTCTGGCGGGGCGGGGCAGAACTTCCCCGCTTGCCACCCCTAACTGCCAATGCCATCAAATATCTATTTTGATTTTTTACAGCAAAAATAAGAAAATACACTTTACAGTGTCGTTAACTTTTTTTAAGAAAAAAAAAACTATTCTTTTGTTTCTTTAAGCACAAAAATATTGAAGCGAATTTTTTTCCCTCTTCTAAAAGCACAATCAAGTTCACTAGGACTTTAGCTAAATTTGTTTATAACTCAGGCAGCGGCAGCAAGAAAAGAGAACCAGTAGGCAACTTTAATAGATGAAGAAGAAACCGCAATGACGATTGATTCAAGGAAATCTAAAATCACAAAACTAATGCATCGATCAAAACCAATTAATAGAAGTACATAAGGCAAATGAAAAGGGATTATTTAACACTTATCTCTATCTGATACAAAATGGATCATATGTATTGTTAAGCCAAATCAACTTCGAAATCAATACAGAAATATTTGGTTAATTCTTCGTGTAGCACATCATTTAGATTTCTTTCCTTGCTTCTTCTTGATGACTTCATCAATGTACATTATACCTTTCCCTTTGTAAACTTCAGGAGGCTTGCAATTGCGCACTGTGGCAGCAAACTGGTGCACCCTCTGCTTGTCAATTCCGGTGCAGCAAACCACATTGTTCTTGAAACAGAACACGCGCACCGCCGGCGGCACCGCCAATTCAACCTCGTGACTGTATCCAAGTTTCAAATACAATAACCGACCTTGAGCTTCCGATCTCGCTTTGTATCCAACTCCGACAATTTTCAGAAAACGGAAAAACGACGCTTCCATATCTTAACCACCGACGAAGAATGAATTCTCCGAGATCCGATTCAAATTCAGTTCAGTGTTCAGTGTTCACTACTTCTACACCATGTTTTCAGAAATTAAATTAAAATTGACAAGCAAACTGAACTATATTGTGTTAGAAACTAAACGGAAGATGCAAAAGAAAGCTAATATAGGATAATACAGCAAAAGAAAATGAGAGATTCGGAAGTGACTAGAAGGCAAGGTTTTGAAAACCGGACCGGTCATCAAACTGCTTTAGTCACTGGTTCACTGGTTTATTAGTCTAACCGGTCCAACCAGTGATTCAACCGAAAAAACCGTTTTAGAATAAAATCATAAATAAATTATAAAGGACCAAAGATGAGGGTGCTCCAAGAACTCCTATTGCAACGGTATTCAACATTATCACATATGAGCACACACACATACAAAGCCTTAAGCCCTTAACTCAAAGAACAACCATGGCAAGTGACTTGGAAAGAAAATATAAACATGGAAACAATCACAAGCATACAGAACATGTGAATATTATTATAGCAAACATAATAATAAAATAGCTCTTCTAATGCGTCTCCCGAAAATATACCAAATCAAGAAAACTACATAATCTGATCCACTTGATTCAGAAAGCTACATATATTAGAAAAATTAAGAATCAACTAAAAGAAAAAGAAAAGGAAGGCCTGGTTGATTCGATTCAATTGCCTGAGATGAAGAATCAAACAGGGCTGAGAAGCTGAGAGTTTAAATGTTAAACCTCAATATTCAAATAACATGACTCCATTATTGCTATTACTACACCCTTCTAATGTCACAAACTCAATATATATTATAATCCGTTGACACTTGTGTATTCACAACTTGGCCTCATCATTCTGATTCATACCTTTAAGTAGAAGAAAAAGTCCCAATCAACTTTCGTTACAATTTTATCCAGAGAGTTGGGGTTTTGGTTTGGAGTTCATGCCAATGATAATGACGAGAGGGATGAATCTGTAAATCAGTCACATAGGCAGGGCAAATTTTAACAAAGTTCATCACAATGATTAACAACAACAAAAAGCATTGAAGGAACACTCAATAATATAGGCAGTGCAAATTTTAACAAAGCTCATGACAATGATTAAGAACAACAAAAAGCACTAAAAGAACAGTGAATCAGTAACATAGGCAGTGCAAATTTAAAATTTAAAAGTTACCAATTTAAAATTTATCATCAAATACAATCAGTAGTGAGCAAAGCCAATCAATCAAGCACTGACTGAGCATTCTGTTCTGATTCTGTGACTGGGAAGCAACAAATTCAGCAACAACTTCAAGTTACAGCAACAAATTTAACAAATCCTAGTAAAGTCCCGATTTACAGCAAAAAGGCAAATTTATTGATTACCAATTCAGCAATCAGAGTAAGTATTACTGACTAACAGAGCAATCAGAGTATAGTGAATACAAGACAGAGCAATGAGAAGTTCAGAACCATACATAGAAATTTGCAAATTTCAAAATTTGTAACATTTCCACCATTAACCACCACCAAATACAAGGGAATACCAAACTGGAAATCAAGACGGAAGACCGAAGAAGAAGAATTGAAGAACCAAACTTCAGAACCAAACTTCAAAGTTCAAACCAAGACCGAAGAAGAATTGAAGAAGACCAAAGATGAAGACGAGCCACTAACCTGGTTCCGTGCCGAGAAGCCAGCGAAGATGAAGAGCACCTGCCGAGTTACTGGGTTAGGGTTCGACGACCTGGGAACGGCGGTGCTGACGACCTGGGGACGGCGGCGGCGCTGACGACCTGGGAACGGCGGCTTCCGATGGAGGGCTAGGGTTCCTTCGCTTTCAGAGTTCTCCAATCTCCAGTACAGGGAGTATATAGTGACAAATGGTGAAATGAATGAATGATTGGGGGAAGGGGTTGGTTTACGCGTGGTTCCTTTTTTTTTTTTTTACGAATTTAAAAACTACGTCATTTTATTTGAACCGGCCGGTTACCGGTCCGGTCCAACCGACCGGTTTTCGGCCGGTTCGACGGTTCTCCAGCGGTTTTTCCAGGAACGGTTATAGGTGGAGGATTGGATTGTTTGTATCGTCGGTTCTCGATTAAACCGGTTCGACCGGCCGGTTCGATCCGATTTTCAGAACCTTGCTAAAAGGAGAAAGGGAGGATTGGAACCAGTGTTGTGGAGGAGAGTAGAGGCGCCACCGGCGGGAAAGAAGACTGAATTTGCGGCGGAAGATGAGATTGGATTATAGACGATGCATCAAACAGAAGGTGTGATTTGATCGATATCAGAAACAACACAAATGTTAAAATCGATGGGATGGTGGAGAAAGAGGCCTAAGAGGGAAGATCATTGTGAGAATGAGACCGAGAAGAATAACCCTAGTGGCCTAGTTTCAATGAGGCGTCTCCTCAGCCCCATCATTTACGCAGCCCAAACCTATTGGCCCAATGGGCTCGACCCATTTCCCAGTAAGTTTTTTAGCTACGGTGTTTCCCAACTCAATATGTTAAAACTTAAAACACTGATTCGTGGTTGCACACAAGGTATTGATTTAGTGGTCATCATGTCTGCCTTAGATTTAACTAGGCCGAATAATAAATAAAATCTTTAAATATTGTGTGTGAATTTAGTGTTCTTTTCAATGCATAATAAAAAACTGTTGGTTTTGCTTGTTTTTTTGTTTTTTTTTTTTTTTGGTCTTTGGTTTTGCTTGTTTGACTTCAATGGATGGAATACGTTGTTTTTACTCCTTTTTTTCACATATATCCTTTGTAGATATACTATTTTTTTTAGGGCTACACATAGATCGGATAATATTTGAATCCGCATCCGATCCTAATTTTGTGGATATTATCCAATTCGCATAGTCATTGGATCGGATCGGATCCGATTCGCATTATAATAGGATCGGATTGTGGATTCGGCAGTGATATCCGCATATCTGATTCGCAAATTCGCATATCCGCACATCACATATAAATAGTATAGTTTAAGAAAGTAAACCCTAATGTGATATGAATTTTAGCGTGTTATTTTATGAATTTTATGATATTTTGTTTTCAATTTTTTATGTTGTACTTCAACTTAGAATAATTAAACTTAAATCTTGTGTTATTATTTTGTTTTTGTTATTCAAGAGAACTATTATTGATAATATTTTAAGAGTAAATAGGTTTAAACAAATAAAAAATGAATTTTTTGGATTTTTTTTTGTAAAAACAGCCAAACAGAATCTTAAAATAGTTTTTTGAATTATGCGGATATACCTGATATCCGATCCGATCCGATCCGCAAGTATGTGGATCGAATCGGATTGGTTCCGTCCTAAAAAAATGCGAATATCGTACCCGATTCGATACAATGAGTGCAGTGCGGATCGGATAGAATTTTAGATTATATCCGATCCGATTCGATCCGTATGCAACCCTAACTTTTCTTTTATCAAACAAAAATATTTATAAATTTATCTATGAATAAAAGTATAGAAAAGTATAGGAGGCCAGCAACTTTTGTGTTTTTTGGCCAGCATTTAACCATCAAAACAAAAATGAGTAATCTCCCACCATTAAATATAATCTCACACCATTAAAAATACTATTGATAACCAATTGATAGTTACAAAATACTAAAATTGTTGCTGCCTAAGATTCCTCTAAAAAGTATTGCCGGAATGGAGTGTACTGCAAAAAACGTTAGTATAAATAGAGTAATAATTTACATAGGTTCTCGTTAAACTTTTAATCCAATATCTTTACATTTTTATTTTGTTAGGTAAATTATTTTTAAGTCAGAATTTTTTAGAGATTAACGATACTCTTTTGCAAAGAAGTTGAAATGAGAATTTTTTTTTTAATGTCTTTTTTAAATAATGATAAAAGTTTATACGTCAAACTTATTAATTTTTAGAATTTAATTTTGATGCACTATCTATGTAAAATAGTTTTATACTTATATTTAATTATATAACGTCACATTAATAAAAATAATTATCTTTTATTTTGACTACGTAAATAATCATTCAAAAAATAAATGTGATGACGGTGTAAATACAGTGTAAAATTGTCAATGCATCAAAGTTAAACTCTAATTTCTAATACATAATTTAAGGTGAAAATTAATTTATCTGACATAATGAAGATTAAAGACTAAAAATCTCTTATAATTATTTTTGGTTTAATTTTAATATATTGACAGTATAAAATATTTTATACTGTCGTTCAATTACTTTTGTTTTTAAATGGTTATTTACGCCGTCAATATAAAAGATAGATATTTTTAATTTTTTATTAATGTATCGTTATGTAATTAAATGTACATATTATTCTACACCAAAATTAAATTTTTTTTGATGAATCTCTTACAAATTGATTTGGAATAATATTATGTAAACCAATTTGCATAGTCATACCAATTAATAATTTAAATGAAATTTCGAAAAAAAAAAAGTCATTGAGAAGGAACGGCGTGCTAACTAGTAACTAACCGCCAACCAAGCAAGAATACTGGATGTGGATGATTTCTGTGTATGGCTGCCTGGCTGCCTGGCGGTAAGTTTACCTGCTTAGCCTCCATTTGCAAAGCTTTAAAATTTATTTTTTTAATTTATTTTTAATTTATAAAAAATAATAATATTAATGTCTAATATAATTTTTAAAATTAAATTATAATTTTTTTAAAAATTACTTAAGTATTTATGAAAAAATTAAAAAAATAAATTTTAAAAAAAAATTATCATATTTTTTTTTAAAATAAACACTTTTAATTTATTTTTAAAAAGAATTTTATTAACTGTTTATTCAAATTGAACCTTAATAATGAACCAAATATTTAAATTAAAAAAATATTATTTATAAAATACACTTTTAACACTATAGTTGTTATTAATTAATACATATTTAAAATTATTTATTAATTAACAAAAAAAAAACGTGTATTTGGTTTTAGTTAACCCATTATAATTTGTTGACCCGACCGAGTGTGGTTGACACAATATTCACGAAGACTATATAGTTTTATGTCCAATCAGTCAATACCTCTATATCCCATTAAATGACACGCTTTGTATTTGTATATTACAAGATAAAATAAGATAGTATATATAGACTTAATACCATGGTTCTGAAAACCGAACTGGACTGGCCGGTTCAACTAAAAAAATCGGGAACCGGTTATTTAACCGGTCCGAATAAAGTCAAAAATCGACTAGCAAAAAATCGTTAAAAAACTCGGTCGAACCGGCGGTTAACCAGTAAACCGGGAGAACCGTTCGGTTTTTTCACGATTTATTAGTTTGCATATTAAACTTCAAAACGGCGTCGTTTTGAAGGGAAAAAAAAAAGAAAAGGGCTATCAGCTATGCACGAACCCTAATAGCCACCACCCTCAGTATCTCAGTATCTTTCAACTCTCACCCTCTCAACCTCCCACAGCCCCTCATCGCCGTCGCACCTCCTCCATCGTAGTCGCCCAGCTCGCCACCTCCACCGTCGCACCTCTCCTCCATCGCCGTCGCGGAGCTCCTCTCCTCCATCGCCGTCGCCCAGCTCGCCACCTCCACCGTCGTCGCCCAACTCTCCACCTCCACCGTCGTCGCCGGTAATACTCTGCCTTCCACCTCGGTTCATGTATGCGGGCATGTTTCTATTCATGGTTCTGTTCCTATTTGAGTTCATGTTCCTATTTCTGTTCATGTTTCTGTTCCTCTCTATCACAGAAAACATGCTCTTTGATGTTTATCTGGATTACATGATTTTGAGTTGCTACTTCATGTTTATCTGGATTACATGATTTTGGTTTCTGTTTGATGAATCTTGAATCTGTTTTTGGCTTTCTATTATAATGCGTTGAAGGCAGCTGGGGATTATTTTTGCTGCTTCAATTTTGCTGCTTCATGAATCTGAGTTCAATTTTTGCTGCTTCAATTTTGAGTTGCTGTTTCTTCAATTTTGCTGCTTCATGAATCTGAGTTCAATTTTTGCTGCTTCAATTTTGCTGCTTCAATTTTGAGTTGCTGTTTCATGAATTTTGCTGCTTCATGAATCTGAGTTCAATTTTCGCTACTTCAATTTTTGCTGCTTCAATTTTGCTGCTTCAATTTTGAGTTGCTGTTTCATGAATTTTGCTGTTTTATTTTTTGTTTAGTTATCAATTTTGATGTTTGAAGTTGTTTGTGAACCTCTAATCTTAAGTAATGGATAATTTATTATGTGAAATATTAAATTTTATTAAGTTATAAATTATTGAATTTTATTTAATATTTAATTAAACCGGTTGAACTCCGGTTGAACCCCGATCGAACCAATGAATTATTGAACCAGTGACCTCACCGGTTTATTGATCGGTCCGGTTCTCGCAACCTTGCTTAATACAAATACGATCATTAATTAATAATGTTACATTTATCAAATTAGGATTATCAATATAAATATCTGTACTTATATATATACATATATATGTGTGTGTAATAAAGCTTGATGTATAAGTTTCCTATTTTGCTATTTCTATACGTACTTAAACATATTTTCTTTTAATTAGAATGTGAGGTTTTTATAATTTTGACTAATATTATATTTATTATTTTTATACATATATTTAATAAATAAAAGAATAAATTAGTTAGTGTCTATTAATACTTTAATAATAATTAATAATGATACATTTATCAAATTATGATTATCCAATGTAGTTATTTGTGCCATCACACATTTATAGTGGGCTGATCCCACATCATCATCAATATATATATATATATATATATATATATATATATATATATATATATATATATATATATATATATATATATATATTTATTTATTTATTAAGAAAGTATAGGGAGTCAATGGCCTAAGTGTACACGAAAATCACCCTAATTACAAAATATTACTATATTTACACGTAGTATTTTTTTGCATTAACTAACTATATATATGGATGTTTTTCGTAAATAAAATAAAAAAAAACTTATTATTTTTCTAAAAAAGAGATATTGACTTTATTTTTAAGGATACGATTTTTTTTTTTAAGAATAACAGCAAGTTTGTCGAACCCCTGGCAAACTCTACGATGAGTTTGGCACACTATTTAAACTTAATGAAATCATTTTTGTTTGTCCATTTCTTCTTCCATTCTCTCTTTCAAATTTTTTATATTACTCTTTTCTGTCTTTTCTCTGTTACCATATAAGTGAGTGTCATCAAAGGAGATAAGTGACTTGTAATGCTTGAAAGCCTCAAACACACGGCGAAAACGTCCAAAAGACCCGATAAAACATCACAGTGTCAGTGGAGACAGACTAGGGTTGTGTCACTAGTTGCACCCAAGTATCTAAATAGAAATACATTAGTGGGCTTCTTCTACACGGCTGAATTATTTAATATCAAATAACTAAACATGAAATAAATCTTACCTGGCAAGTACATCTGCATGGCGAATAACCAACGAGGAAGCTCGTTGTACGACTCCTCCCAATCGCCATATATTCTAGCGATGACTCTCTGTTTTGCAAGCCAAACCTTTCTGTAAGACGCCTTGTAACTAAAGTGATTCTCCATACCTCCTTGTAGAACCCTGATACTGATTGTTGGATCGGCCTTGACCATCGTGAAAATGTGTTGCGCAATCAACTTCGAATCCAACCTACAATGATCTTACCCCATCGAAGTTTGCATGCAAGTTTCATGACCAATGTATCTCCTAACCTCCCACTTTTCTTGCTTTCGACGATATGATATAAGTATGCTCCAATTACAACCGGGTCCAAACTGGATACATCGTGCATTGTACCTCAATTGGTCACTCTCTACTATTTTGTACTCCGCAGTCCTCCTGATGCTGTACTGCTTAACTACCAACATGACTTCTTCCTTGTTCCCAAATTGTTGTCCAACCTCAAACTCGTTGCTTGGATCTGTGTCAGAGAAATCTGTGTGTCACCGTAGTAGTTCATCTCCTCTTCCTCGTCACCATCATCGGGAATTTCGGGTGGTTCTTCATCAGCATCATCTCCATCATCGAGGTTGACTTCATACTGCTTCATCATCGAATTTCTGATAGCAAAACCATCATGACTTTTAAGACCGTCATCCATTAAGTCAACGTTACGAACTTCAACATTAGACCCCTCCTGACTACCCTCAGGTGGCATATTTAAATCTACCATCGTCCTTCTGATAGTTCGTCTAACAACTCTACTTGTTGGACTATCATCGACAGTATCTGCAGATGATCCTTGGCCACCGAAGTCAACAAAAAATACGTATAATTCCAACAGATGAATATTTGGCCATCGGTTGTGCCACAACCTTATAAGCCGTACGTCCTCGTAGTCGTGCAACCGGTACTTAATTCAAAACAATAGAAATATCTCTCACAACAATGGTCTGATAAATATAAAAGTAACAGAGACAAAGACAATACAACTGTAATATACCTTTTATAAAATAAATTACCATCTATTTCGGTCGGATATCTGTAGTAATTTTTTTTACCCTTTTAGATTCTTGCTGTTCAACGGAATGCAATATCACATTCTTCAAAGCTGTTAAACTGTTGACTTCCGGTGTCATATTGGTAATTATCGGTTGGCCCGATCTAAAAACAATTGAACCTTCTTCGTCATACACTATTTCACCATCGTAATGAATGGATAACAATGGATTTCTTGACATCATAGCGACAATGTTAATAGTGAGAAAGAAAGTAAACAGAGAAATTGTGGCTCCTTGATATGCTCTCCAATAGGCCTGCTTTTATTTCCGAAATTTACATTGAGTTTGTCGGGGATACAGCGAACTCTATATAAATTATAGAGTTCGCAGGGGGTGTGGCGAACTTGCTGTTATTCCCCAAAAAAAATCGTATCCTTTAAAATAAAGTTGAGATCTCTTTTTTTGGGAAATACTTAATTTTTTTTTATTTTATTTATGAATAAAAATTCATGTTAATAGTGAGAAAGAAAGTAAACAGAAAAATTGTGGCTCCTTGATCTACTCTCCAATAGGTCTGTTTTTATTTCCAAAATTTACATTGAGTTTGCCGAGGGTACAGCGAATTTTATATAAATTATAGAGTTTGCCGAAGGTGCGACGAACTTGTTGTTATTTCAAAAAAAAAATCGTATCCTTAAAAATAAAGTTGAGATCTCTTTTTTGGAAAAAATAATTAATTTTTTTATTTTATTTTCGAAAAAATCCATATATATATATATCATTTTTCTGCATTAACAAACTATATATGGCGATTATTTTAATACGATATTAAATTTATACGTATCGATATAATAAAAATATAAATAAATTAAAATATAATACATAAATTATATTATTTATATCAATATTTAATTTTTTTAAATATATTATATTATTTTTTTATTAAAATGTCTTTATAATTTAATAAAAATAGAAAACATCTTATTTAATTCTATTAAAAGATCTAAATATTTCTATTTTTATATTGAAGAAAAAATATATTTTTAAATTAATTAAATTTTAAAATTTAACTAACTTTAATTTATATTTTGAAATTTTAAGTAATTTAAAAAACAAAACAAAAACACATGTGAAAAAAAAATCAAAAAATTATTCTTCATATTTTTTAATTTTTTTCGTGTTCGGTATTGAACTTTTCTTTTTTTTTTCTTTTTCTCTGGTAAATAAAAAGAGGGTTAAGTATGATTTTGGTCCCTAACGTAGGGGCTGAAAATTTATTTCGTCCCTCGCTTTTTTTTCGCTCAAAAATGGTCCCCAAAGTTTCAGTTTGTTTTAAAATCGTCATTTTTACCAATTATATTTTTTTATTACCAAATTACCCTTGATTATAAAAATTATAAAATAAAATAAATATAAAATAAATAAATAAAAAAAGAAAAAAGAAAGAAAGGGGGATACAGAAGCGGGGTGGGGTGGGGGCCGAGAGAGAAAGAAAGAAAGGGGGGAGGGGCCGAGAAAGAAAGAAAGGGGGAGGGGGAGGGGGAGGGGGAGAGACGCCATGCCGTCGTACCGCCGCCGCACCGTCGCTTCTTCTTCTTCTTCCCGCCACCGCACCGCCGCCCGTTTCTTCTCCTTCTTCCCGCCGACACCACCGCCGAGTCGTTGCCCGCCGCTTCTTCTTTTTCTTCTTCTTCTTCTTCTTCTTCTTCTTCTTCTTCTTCTTCTTCTTCCCGCCGATACCACCGTCGAGCCGTTGCCCGTCGCCCGCCGCTTCTTCTTCTTCTTCTTCTTCTTCTTCCTGATTCTGGGTTCTTGATGATGATGATGATTTTCTGATTCTGAGTATTATTGTTGTTTGATTTTTCTGGATTTTCTGAGTTCTGGCTTTTGATGAGGATGACGATGATGATGTTGATTTTCTGATGTTTTGGTTGGTGTGATGGAGTGGCAGTGGATGGGGGGTGGTGGTGGTGGTGGTGGTTGTTCTGATTTTGAGTTCTGATGATGATGATGGTGGTGGTGGTGGTGGTGGTAGGTGGTAGGTGATGGGTGTTGATGGTTGTGGTGGTGCTGGTGCTTTGCATAATTTTGGGGAAGAAGGGATAAGGGCATTTTGGTTCGAAGGACGGTTTTAAAACAAACTGAAACTTTGGGGACCATTTTTGAGCGAAAAAAGGCGAGGGACGAAATAAATTTTCAGCCCCTACGTTAGGGACCAAAATCATACTTAACCCATAAAAAGGAGTACTTTTCCAATTCTTTCACGGTATGTTGTCAAATTTTCTGATGCAACACCAATTTTCTTATCCTTTCACAGAATCCAATTACAACATTATATGCATTTGTTTGTTGTGTTTTAGATATTTTTAAAAAAAAATTCTGCAAGAAGCACACTATTGGTAGAAAGAAAAAGATTTAGAAAAAGAAAAAAAAGTATATTTTTATTCTCTTTTTCAATTTTCTCTTTTTTTTTTAAACTGTCTTAGTTTTCTTATTTTCAAACCCAAATTTTCCCACATTTCAACTCTCGTCCGAAGTTCAACCCAAATACTTCATCTAGATTTAGTACTAAGATGGAAATGGATCTTCTCCAGTGAAGAAAACACTTGAGAGAATAAAGTGTGATCTTTCACCTTTAATTCTTTAAGTGTGACCAAAATTAAATAAGAGAGAAAAAATAATGAAAGATTAGATTGAACACTAGACAGCATCCAGTTTTTTTGTCACTGGAGAGGATCCACTCCCATACTAAGATAGTTGCACAGAATTTTGTAGGTGATTTAAATAAACCTCTTATTGATTAATGATTTTGATATTTACTTGGATCATTAGTTTTACTTTATTACTTAGTTGTAAAATGACAGTTACATTATTCAAAAATAAGCTAAGAACCTAAACAAACTTCATCAGATAAAGTTGAAAGTTATTGTTAAAGCATTGAAATGGCTTAAAATGACTTGACCTCAATATACACAAAAAAATATAAAAGACTTACTAAATTTCATGTTGCCATTGAGAAACTAAATTTAGTAAAAGCATAAGAAAATTGAGGATACTTTAGAGGAATTGGGAGATGATTTCTTTTTTTTTTTAATGAGAGAAACAAGAGAAGAGAAGAATCCAATGAAAAACACGGAAAAATTTAGAAAAAACAAAGAACAACTTTTTATTTTTTAGACGTGTTTTTGTTTTATTTTTTAAATTATTTAAAATTTATACATATAAAATTAAGTGAGTTGAATTTTAAAATTTGATTAATTTAAAAAAAAATTATTGTCTAACATAAAAAATAAAAATATATAAGTTTTTTTTGTAAATTAAATAAAAAATACTTTTTTATTTTACCAACTTATAAAGATCTTTTAATAAAAATAATAATATAATATATATTAAAAAAATTAAATAGTAACGTGAATAATATAATCTACATATCATATTTTTATTATATCGGTACATGCAAATTTATTATTGTCCCGAAACCATCAATAACATATATATCAATTTGGCTAGATGATTTAGACGTGTGACGGCAGCTGTCATTATTTAATCTATGTCCGAATTTCTAAAAAAATACACAGTGTTTGGTCTTGTCTGCATACTTTTGATCCTGATATGTTCCTGCTTTACTGAGTGGTTTTATTATTTTCGCATGCAGAATGTCTTTGATGATATCTTTTCTTTTTGTGTTGAAATGTGGATAAGAGTCGAACTTAGGTGTTAGCTTGAACGATTTCTTTTAATCTTGATTGTAGTTTCGACTTTCCGTGCTTATCCTCGTCCCTTCTTGGTAGTTGTCTCTCACTTCTGCGAGTTTTTCAGAGTTTTTCTATTTCTATCTGCTTAGTCACCTTATCTCTAAACTCGGCCAGTGTTTTTGGTTTTGTTACTGCGATAGTTTCTTGGAATTTTCCAGGTCGGATGCCACTTTTCAAGGCATGTAGGTGCACATCAGGATTGAGATCGGAAATTTTAATTGCTACATTAGCGAATCTCGTCATGTAATCTTTGAGGCTTTCATGCTGTCCTTGTTTGATGGTGTTGAGGTAGTCAGAATCGTGAACATAATTTTTCGATGCTGCAAAGTGGTTGATAAATAACTCGGCAAACTCATCAAAGTTGTTGATTGAACCTCCAGGTAAGTTAGAAAATCAAAGTAAATCAACCCTGTCCAAAAATGTAGGAAAAGAACGACATAAAATGGGATCAGAGGCGCAATTTAAAATTATCATAGATTCAAATTTTGTAACATGTATCTTAGGGTCACCGATTCCTTCATATGGCTTTAGTGTTGTCGGAAGCGTGAAGTTCTTTGGCATATGAAAGTTCATGATGTCCTTTGAAAAAGGATTTATTTTCTTCCTTGCTGGTTTTGACGGTTTTGTATCTATCGCTGTGTTTGTTTTTGACTGATCCTCTTTATGATCATCTTCTTTTTCAGCCTCTTTCCTATCACCTTCATTTTTACTCCCATTAGCTCCATCAGCTAAGAGATCGGTAATTTTCTTGACATCAGCCTGGAGGGCAATGTTCATCGCCACAAGCTCATCGTGAGTGGGAGGATGAGGTGGAGGAATAGTGTCATTAGCCATGGTCCTACAAAACAATAATAAAGATCAAGGTGGGGTTATTCAATTTGAGCCACGCTGGGTGCCAAATGTTCTGGTCTGAAACTGGATTTCGAGGTGTAGTTCATCCACAATGGAAAGAGCACCAGTAACATTGTCCTCTTTTGTGCTGCACCACGGGTTCCTCTTTTGTCCGAGCAGTGCGGAGAACCTGTAAAAAGGACTCCAACGCTCAAGTCAGTTTATAATCTCAAAATTATCAAACTCTATATCAGAAAGCTTTGTTTAGTAGTGTTTTGAATTTGGATCCTCAAAATTTTGAATTTTCACTATAGAAGGTAAAGTATGATCTCTCACCCTTGAATAGTTTCTCTCTCATATTTTCTTTTGGTCCCACCTATGAAATAAATTATTTCATGGTGAGAGATCACACTTTACTTTCTAAAGTGAAATTCAAAATTTAGAGGATCCAAAACCGTATGTTTTTGTCATGTCCTTTTGAAACAAAGATGGCCCTACACTATAACGCCAAAGTACTCAAAAGAGAGTTTGAACTGAGTGACCTAGTCCTACGGCGAAACAACGTTGGACTCCCGACCCCAGGGGAAGGAAAGCTGGTAGCGAATTAGGAAGGCCCATACAGAGTGAAGGAGGTCCTCGGCAATGGCGCCTACAAAATAGAACGGCTGGACGGGAAGGAAGTCCCGAAGACCTGGAACGCGAGCAACTTAAGGAGATTCTATTCCTAGTGACCGAACTTGTTTAGTAAGGCTTGTGCTATTTCATGTTCGTCATTACCCTTTGTTTGGCATTACCTCATGATACTATTATGCTATCGTTTGTCATCAAATTTTCTTTAATTGACTGTTTATCGATAAGTCGTAATTTCTTGGCTTCGTTATAATTCTGTTCAAACCAACATAAATTTTTTGCCAAATAATTAACGTCAAAACGACACGGTATCCCAGGACTGATCACCCCGGGAACCCTCGTGCTACGGACAGTGCGTTAAGCGACCAAACGAACCACGTCCTATTTTCACTAATTACCAGCAAAACGGTATTCAAGTATAACCAACTAGCTTATTACCAACAAATGGTAAGAAAGCATAAAGTTAAAGTGACTACCGACAAAGCGGAAAACAAACAGTTTGTTACACGCCGACCAAACGGGAAACATATTCCCTAAAAACACTAATCAAAAGTTTACAAAAAGTTACAAGAGAGGCGAAGTTACTTCTTCGGCATATCGACAATCTTACCATCCCTAATGGTCTTGAAGACTCGAATGGCCGAAGTGTCGAAGTCAGGAGCCACCAACTTCACTTGAGCTTTAAGAGCCTCATCGGTCATCAAAATGGCGTTCTTGCCCTGCTTTATAGTTTCTTTGTGCTTCCTCTTGAATTTAGCAGCTTCAGCCTGGGCAGCCTTGGCCAACGAGACGGCCTTGTCGCGCTCTTTCTCCAACCCGGCCACCCGACCTTGAGCAGCGTTGAGCTGGCCCTCCAAAGTAAGCTCTCGCTCGGTGAGGCGGGAAACGGCAGCATCAGAAGTCTTCACCTTCTCCTCAGCAGTCTTGGCCTTCTCTTCGGCAGTCTTGACCTTTTCCTCTGCGCTAGCTAGCTGCTTCCGAAGCAACTCAACTTTAACCTTGTATTTATTATTGGCTTGAACATAGGACTCGAGTTTTTTCTGTAGCGAATGCGTCCCCGCTAGAGCAAATTCCGCTTTCCTCGCTATGGTGGCTCCACGAAGAAGGGTACGATACATCCACCTCGCCTGCGAAGGGAGATCCCCGCCATGGAAGAAGTCCTCCGTGCCGGAGAGCAGTTGAGAATCAATAAAGTTCTCGGCATCGAAGTTCTTCTCCATTACCGTGAGAACTCCCTCGGGGCTAGAAGACAGTTTCCTCTTTTTTGGGTTGTTAACGACAATCACCTCATCATCCTCGAAGTCTGGCTGAGGACCCGAACCACTGCCAGTACCGACCACTTCACCCTGGGCGGGTTGGGACGAAGTCTGAGTTTCGGCGGCATTATGGGGCGGCACTTCGGTAGCATTATGGGGAG
The DNA here is from genome assembly GCF_003086295.3 of Arachis hypogaea. Taxonomy (NCBI): domain Eukaryota; kingdom Viridiplantae; phylum Streptophyta; class Magnoliopsida; order Fabales; family Fabaceae; genus Arachis; species Arachis hypogaea. Next base: position 38,724,494 of record NC_092040.1, read on the forward strand.
GCACTCCCTGATTCTCACTATTCTCTGGGAGCACCTCCTGATTGTCAGTAACTAGTTCATCGTCGCTATCGCCAGCAAGGAATGTGTTGAACAAAGCATCAAGTCCTGTTACCTCGGCAGACATTGACACTGCAACAAAACACAGAAGCCTGTTAGTCGTCAAATCGGGCGGATAGATAAGGACAATAGTAAATACACGAAACAGCAGATAGAAGCCCAACTGTTTGAATGCAACTGAGACGGCGCCACATCACATCGGTTGAGTAGTGCCATTTTAAAGGCCGAAAAAGGGATATGAACCCCCAATTGGGTGAACATCGCCTTATAGAACCAAATTCAGTCGGCAATCCAGGAGGAGTGTAGGTTGAGTTCGTATATCCGCTCGTGAGCGGCAGAGACAAAAACCTCGTAATTGGATTCCTTGTCAGTCCCACCGCACAAGTATTCAGATTGACGGAACTCGGTAAGCTCCTCTACACCCATCTGGTTAGGGGACTCCTTCACGTCGAAAGTTACCCAGACATACCGGTTGTAAGACGCTCTCGTGACGGGAGCCCGTGCAACAGGACGTTAGGCCATACCTACAGTGGGGCACCACTCACAGTTAGTCTAAGATCGGGAGATCGGAGCTGGCCCAGAAACTACAGTTTGCCTATTTGATGACTACAGCCAAACAGGGGATAAATCTATGGCCAAAGTAAATCCTAAAGACCAACATACTGGAATGGTAACCCCCCTAGTACATCTACTTAACTCAAATGCCGTTTAACGTGCAAACCAATAAGAAAAACAACATGCATACAGAAGCGAAACAGGAAAGCGAGCGGCATGAACAACAAAATAAAGCTATACAGACTAAAGATTGAGGAATAGAACCTACCAAGGCAATTGTACTGATTTGAAGAGCCCAAAAAGCAGAAGCAGAAGCAGGCGTGAGCAAACCAGGGAATTGCAGCAACGAATTGGGAATGGAGAAGGTGAGTGCGAAAGAAATGAGGCGATAGTAAAGAAATGGAAGGAAAAACTGAATGGAAAACTAAGAAACTAACCCAAGAAGCGCGAAAGGCAGGGGTAGAACGGTCATTCCACACAGGATTTTAAATAAACCATTATGAGCATTAAATGGTCAGCACGAAAAACGAAGCATCAAGCGGCGACCCCTGCACTAAAGAAGTTCACGCACATGGAAGGCGCGTCCCGAGCACGAGTGGCCGGCAAAGCGACAACACGCACCCAAGAAAATTGAACGCACCAACCACGGTGTTCACGGCCATGGCTGGCGCATTGGGGGCACTGTTACGACCTAGCCCAGCTGGCACGTTGGCTGACCCAGCCCGCAGGCAACCCGATCTGCGCGGTCGGGTTCACGCGCACAACCCGTCCGGTCTGCGACCCGGATACACACACCTCTGCTACCAGCTGCATGACAGTTGTGAGGAAGGAAGCTTTCAGGAAGGAGGCCTTCCTCTGTGGGGCGTGCCCTACTGACAGGATATATAAGGGGAGGGTCCTACCCCTCCCCCAAGGTACGTGTACGTCACCATATCTCTTACTTTCATACCGCCTGCACATCTTTCTGACTTGAGCGTCGGACTGTCCTTGCAGGTGGCACCCCCATTCCTCTTGAAGAGCTCGGGAAGTCGGCCGCTCCCACTTCTCACGCCCAGATCCAGAACGAGGCTGAAACCCACCTTTACACCCAGAAGTCATCTCCGAACTGTCCGGTACCCGACCAACTGAACAAAAAATAATTGAAAATTTAATTTATTCTTTTAATTATTTTATTTTAATTTTTAAATAAAATTTATGAAATTTTTTATTTAAAAAAAATATATATTTACACTTTTATTTAAATATTAAAAATAATTAAAAGAATAAATTAGAATTTCCAATCTTTACTAAAAAATTGTTATAGAAGTGGCAAAGTTAACAGATTATAGATAGGGGAATGCTTTCATAAAGACGCGTAAAACGTCTTTTTGTAAAGACGTTTATGTGCCGTATTATTATTGGACGTATTAATCAACCGATTATTTTTGAATTTTTTAATGAATTAGAATAAAACCGATTTTTTATAACAATAACAATAAATCGAATTTTTTTAGGGATCTAATTGTATTTTTAAATTTTTAGAAATTCAAATGTCTGCAAAACAAAAAGTCTGAGATATATTTATCTTTTTATCAAAAATTTAAAGATATTCAATTTAGATGGTATAATTTGATCAGATAAAACCGAATCTAATAATTATAACGCAGATAATTGGATTTATTATTGTTGCTATAATAAACCGATTTTATTTTAATTTATTAAAAATTAAATTATTAACCAATTTAATAAAGATGTCTAATAATAATAATAATCTGATACATATAAATATCTTTAAGAAAAAAGACATTTTTAATATCTTTTATTAAAGTGATTTCTTTATGATATCGTTGTTGATGTAACGATGATAACAAATCTTCTAACCTCCAAATAACTCGCCTCTTTTTTTTATTCCTCGTATTATTATAAGCATAAATGCAAAACGTCTGAAGGATATTCAAAATAACTTATTTTTCATAAAGCAAAGTTGCACCTACTTTTACATTTTTATTTGTCTATACATATAAATAAATAAAAAATTTAAGAGTCAGTATTTTTATTAAAATTTAGTTAATATTTAATTAATAAAAAATAAATAATTTTATATTATTAAATATAATTTATATTATTAAAAATATTAATAATTAATAATTAATTAATAACTATAAATTATATAATCAATTGAGTTCTAACATTTATCTATAAATAAACTATTAAATGAATAGGTGTATGATCTGATTATTTTATTTTATATTTTTTTATCTTATGTTAGCCACCCATCTAATGAGAGTGCGAGTCAGACATTATTGTTGTTATTGTATAATTTTTTATTTTAAAAATAATGATTTTGTCATAAGTACTGTACGTGTTTATTATACTAAGCTTAGTTATCTATTACTTATTTTATAAATTATTTTATAAATTCTCTTTTGGTCAGTACTTACTTCCTTTTTTTTTGTCATAGGTCAGGATTTTTTTTTGAAGAAATACCTTTTTTTTTTTCCGACAATAAGCCCAGACAATAATGCAACACAGTACACTAACAATATCTAACGAAAAAAACCAATTTAAATTGGCGTACTGGTTAGAGAAAGTATGGAGAAATAAAGAGGGAGATAAACAAAGTAAATAATGGAATAAAAAAGAAAAATAGAATAAATTCTTTTAATTAATTATTAGTTATTTTAAATTTTAAAATTTAAAAAATAAAAATTTTAAATTAAACTATATCAGTTATACTCGTTATCACGCTAACTTCCTTCCTCTATTCATAAATTTCGGTCTACAGAGTAATCTAGTTGTTGTTTCACTTTTTCGATTTTCGATTAGACGCGGCCGCCGCCCAGCCTTCAGCCGATGCCGCCCAACCTGTCCGCGAACGTCCGATCGTGCCGCACAAGTCCTGGATAGTCTCTTTCTTGTTACCCAACTGCCACCGGCTGTGCAGCCTCTCCCTCAATTCACTGCTGCCCAGACCCTAGCTGTCGCTCATCCTTCAGCCGACAGCATCACACCTCTCCGCGAACATGCGATCGCGCCGCACAATTCCCAGACAGCCTTCTTCTCGCTGCCTATCCGCCGCCGGCCGTGCATGCTCCTCCGCTGCCGCCCAGACGCCAGTCGTCGCCGTCCATCCTTCAACCGACAACGTCGCCTTCCACGATAGATCCGAACAACATACGTTGTCATACATGGCTGCATTTTGGTACATTCATCACCCTTTACGTGGAGTGAAGGGAGCTTGATCATGGTCGCTCTCCTCTTTCTTTTATTTCAATGGCCAGTTTAAGATGGTCATTTTAGTAGGTATGCAGATGGTTATTTTAATTCTTATGTAGATGATTATTTTAATTGGATTGGATTTCGTTATATATAATTAAAATACGTTGGATGTTTAATTCATTAAATATGCAAATGATTATTTTTATCCATAAGTGAATGGTTATTTTTACTACGGGTGAGGAGCGCTAGTGGCGGGGCGTGGCAAGCCAAGCAATGACCGTGAAGTGGGATAATTATTGATAAAGGTAGGGGTCAGGGGGTGACAACCGATTGAAAAAAAAGAGGATATTGGAGTGAAATATTTTGGTAAATTAGGATTTGAAATGGTTATTTTTTTGGAATAACTAAATGAATTTTTTTATTTAGGTAATTTGTAGAGTATTTTTTATTTTTTACATGTATTGAACTAAATCTGCAGTCCATTGTTCACATTGTTTAGATTTTCCATTATCTCTTTAGTAGGATTCGGTACTAATTAAAAATTTTAAATAAATTTTGATTCACGATAAATTAATCTTTAACTTACTTAACAGTAGAAACTAAAAAAAATATCTAATGAAATAAAATCCACTTTAGTTCTTATTAATATTAACTAGTGGTTTTTAATAAAAAAAAATGATTTTTCAACTTTTGTCTATCTATTCTGGTAGACAACTAAGATCCTCTATGAGAATCACCATCAACTCTTAATGATGCAATCTAAGAAGTATAGTTAACTTTCAGTGTATACGTGCAGGATTGTGTTATTAAGTGTTGAACGTAATTCTTACTGAAAGCCTTAATTATCTAATGGAATGAATATATAAACCTCAGAAAATCATTTTATGTTCGTTTGAATACGCTAAGTTCTTTAGACACATAATTAGAAACTGGGATGGAGGTTTTCTCATATATCTAATGCATTCTCCAGCTCTTGCATTGTCAAGCATGCACAATGCATTGGAGAGCCACATCCCGAATTTCACGTCCAGAGCTCTACAGGGAAGAAACCACCGTTTTCAAAAGTGGGAGTGTAGTTAAAATTAAAGAGCATGGGGAACATGACTGTGTGACTTGTTATTGAGATTGGAATTATATGGATACAGATGATGAGTGCATTGAGTGTGTTGTTGATGTAAAACTGGTTAGTCCTAATGTTGGAATGGAAGCTACAGAAAAATCCCAATTGGAAGCTAATAAGTGGCTCTTTTTTAAATAATAAAAAAAGGTTAGGGAGAAATTTGGTTAAAAATTATTTGTACATCTAGCATTTCTAATAAATTAAAATCACATTAAGTGCATGCTTACAACATAAATTAATTAGTCATCTTATTTTATATAATTCCTGAAATACTTAGAATCTAAGATGACAAAAATTTCGGTGTGTTAATAAAAAGTAAAAAAGAGTGTAAATTTTTTTTTTTTACTATTTTGCACGGCCTTTTTTAGCGAATAATTATGTCCATGAAGCAAATATTTATGGCACGGTAGAGAAATTGTTAGTCTCTTAGCTAGCGTTTGCAAGAGAGATAAAGACTGAGAGACTGACACTGAGAGACCAGAATTAAAAAACAGAGATAGAATAAGTTTTAGTATTGTATTTGGTGTAAAATGAAAGATAGAAACTAAGATAAGGATGAAACTTTAATTTAATTAGCACAAAGAGTAAAGTTAGAATTAATTAATTGAAATGAGGAAATTTTAGGTATAAAATATTATTAAATTTCAGTCTTTATTCTAAAAAAGTTTAGTTCTCTGTATTTCCACTTTTTAGAAGTACTGAAATACTAAAATTTTGGAGATAGAGACTAAAATTTTAGTATCAATCTCTAAGCCAATAAATATGATACTAAATTTCAGTTCCTCAATCTCTGTTTTAATATCTCAAAATAAATGCTACCTCATAGAATTGCATAGAAGGTGAAAATAGATAGTAGACTTTTTTCAGGAATATTTAAATTGATTATTAACTATTTTTATTTAGAATTAATTAGCAAAAGTTCTACCAGCTGGCAAGTGTTCTTATTTTTTTAAAATATGAAAAATAATATGTTTTAACATAAGAAAAATGTATTTAAAGTACAACAAAAAAAAAAGTAAATTTTGAATAATTTTTTTTAACAAATATTATTAGTTTTTGTGTTTCTGAAACTTATCCAGGGAGATTCATTTTTTTATTCAATGGGAAAAGTTTTGCATGCATGCAAACTGGAAATGTGTGCCAGCCCGGAATTATGCCACGTTGAAAGACAACTTATGTACCTTTTGACTTCAACATTTGGGTTGGGGCTATAAGTGGAGAATTTCACCCTGTACTTCTGACACAGGTAAGTGTCTTACTGTCTAGTTTTTTATGATTTTAAAAAAGACCGTTTGATTAATCATAAATTATTTAATGTCCTATTAATATTGTTCCCTTTTAGACAGATAGGCCTTACTAACCAATAATCTAATATATTTGCTTCCAACAACAAAAAATAAAAATAAAAAATATTTAAAACAAGATGAAAACTAAAAACTAAAATTACAAAAATTAAAAAAACTGAAAATTAAAAACTTTAAAACCAATCGACGACCAATATGGATCGGATCCCAAATTTGTAACTACAATCTATTGAAGGCAAGATGTAAGAATAAAAAATATGAGTAATTATTTAAATTAGTCTTCAAAAATTTTAAAAGTGGATATTTTAGTTCTAAAAAAAATTACGAAAATGTTTGATAATCAAAGAAAATCAGTCAAAAACAGTCATAACTTATCTTATTTAGCATTCATTATTCATTAATTGTTACGACAATTAATTAATGCTAAATAAGGCAAATTCTGGCTTTTTTTTGTCTACCTAGCATTACCCAAAAAATTAATACACAAATTAATCTCCAAAATTTTACTCTCACAGATAAATCAATCTCCAGTTTATTTTTCGGCAGAGTAATTACCCAGATCAGTCTTCAAGGATTTTAAAAACAGACATTTTAGTCCCCAAGAAAAATTAATATACAGATCAATCCCCAATATTTTTCTCCGTTAGACATAACAGTCCTCCGTCTAAAAACAAATAAAATAAAAGGGTAAAGTACTAAATTAATCTCCTACGTTTATGCGTAATCCTGTTGTGGTTCTTAAAGTTTAAAATGTCCTATTTGAATCCAAAAAAGTTTCATTTAACTTCAATATAGTCCCACAGTGAGGTCAAAGTTAAATAATTAATGAAATATCCTACAAGACAGCAGTAGAAGAACAAGGTCGATAATCTGGAGAATAAGTACAAGTTTCAGAGGCACAAAATCAATTGTGGATGCATCAATAGTTTTATTTATTATTTTTTATAATTTAGATAAAATATTTTTTATAGAACTAAGGAGAATAATAAATAAATGTATTGATACATCCACAGTTGATTTTGTGCCTCTGGAGCTTGTATTTATTCTTGAAATTATCGACCTTATTCTTGTACTGCTGTCATGTAGGACATTTAGTTAATTATTTAACTTTGATCTCACCGTGGGACTAAATTGAAGCAAAATGAAACTTTTTTGGATTCAAATATGACACTTTAAACCTTAAGAACTGAAACAGAATTACGTCCAAATGTAAAGGACTAATTTAGTACTTTACCCAAAATAAAATTATTATAATTATTAATTGCATAATAATATTGTACCATAATTTTTTGTATTTAATAAATTTATTCATTAGATTTATATATATATATATATATATATATATATATATATACTAAATAATAATAATAATAATAATAATAATAATAATAATAATAATAATAAAATTATTAGAGATTATTCTACAAGAAATTTAAAGTTAAAACTATTTGATATTTTTGTATTTAATATAATCAAAAATGTCATATTTCTAAAATCATATTTCTATTAAAAAATATTTTAATATGAATTTTAAAATATCATTATTTATCTTACTTGTTTTTAACAAAAAAGAGTGTATTATTATTATTATTATTATTATTATTATTATTATTATTATTATTATTATTATTATTATTATTAGAGTAAAGGACATTTTCGTCCCTGACCTTTTTTTTCGGACATTTTCGTCCTCAAGCAACGGAAAATACATTAAAGCCCTTGACCGTTGAAAAACGTGGACATTTGTGTCCCTCCGTTGATTTGAGCCGTTACCACTTGACGGAAAAGGCTGAGGTGGCACAGCTGGCGCTGAGGTGGAACGTAATGGAGGCCAACGTGGCGTTGGGGGAAAAAGTTATAGGACATATAAGTCCCTGGAGACGAAAACGACGCCGTTTCGTCTCCTCCCCCAATCAACACAGTTGAATCCCATACACAATACCCAGAAGACCCATACTCGAGTGAGAGAATTACAGAAAACCCTAACCCAAAAACGATCAAAGTCCTTCGTCTCTGTTTCTCCCTCCAAAAAATACAACACGTAGAAGAGCAAAAGGCCAGGGGTGATCGCTGGTGGCAGAGGCTGAGGAGAAGCTTCGTCTGAGGTCGTGGCCGCTGTCTTCGTCACAAGGTAAGATTGTTATGCTTAGCTAGGAATGCAATGTGTTTGCATGTTTACAGTGTAAGAAAGAAAGGGAAAATGGGGTGTATTGCGTGCTGTGTAGGATAAGGGGGAGGGATTGTGTTCGGAAAATGTTGTTCCTTTCATATGGTGTGTTGTTTCCTTTTTTAATCCTAGTTCTGCACTGGTCAATTTCAGATGGTTGACGTGTTTGTGGTTCCGGTGTTTCATCATGGAGGGAACTTCGTAAGAGGAGTTGGTGGAAAAATGGTTTATCAGAATGGAAAGGAGGAGAGGTTCCCTGAGATGGACCTAGACTTCGTGAATTTCGGAGACCTAGTGACACTATTTAAGGGTTTGGGCTACCAATCATACAAGGCAGTATACTGGTATGATCCATCAAGCACTGATTTTGAGGCCGGCATGAACATATTGACTGGGGATGTCGGGATCAATGCAATGCGAGAGAACCTAATGAAGCACCCAGGGCGAGGTGAGTTCCATATATACTTTGACCATCCTGTCGACGAGCCGGAGGTTGTTGAGGATGCTGCCCAGGACAGAGATACTGCAGGGGAGGTGGATGAAACTGCAGAGGAAGTGAATTCTTCCTCTTCATCTGATGACGGGTACGAGAGCACAGAGGACGTCTTGTACAAACCTCCACCGGCTGGAATTGAGAGTGATAGCAGTGAGAGTGACAGCACTGGTGGGGTCACTGCTGGAAAGAGGAAAAGAGGTGTCAAGGGTAAGAAGAAGGTCGCTACGCCGATGAAGAAGGTAGTTAGTCCTAAGAAAAAGGTAAATACTCCTAGGAAGAAGGTTGTTACACCAGAGAAGCAAGGGAAGAAGAAAAGCCAATTTCGTACAAGGGTCAACGAAAGAGGGGAAGGGAGTGGGAATGGGACTGATACACATGGTGAAGCAAGGGATCAAGAACCTGATGTCCAGCCGGATTATGCATTCGGGGGTGGGTTTTATGTTAGTGAGCTCCCAACGGAGGTGGAGGAGATAATGTTTGAGTATGAGTCTGAAGACTTACATACTCCCATATCATCTGATGATGAAGGCAGAGGTGAAAAGTACCCAGAGTTTAACGATGAGTATAATCATGGTGAGGGCAGGTTTGAGCTAGGAACTAGGTTTGCCACTGTAGACAGGTTCAAGGAGGTAGTTAAAGATTCTTTCATTGCTGAGGGTCGGGAAGTGAAATGGATTAAAAATGACAAAGAGAGAGTGAGAGTTGGATGTGGGGATAAGGAGTGCCCTTACTTGGTTCATTTGTCATACAACAAAAGTCTGCAGTGTTATCAAGTGAAGACCTACCATCAGGAACACACTTGTGCGAGGGATTTGGGCAGCAACGCTGCTGATCAACACTGGCTAAGTAAGAAGATTGAGAAGCGGATGTCCACCCAACCACACATGAATACAAAGGAGGCTTTTGATTTTCTTAAAGAGGAATTTGCCCTCTGTCCCCATCCTAAAATGGTTTATAGGGCAGTGAAGGAGGCTAGGGAGAAGATCCAAGGAAATGAAAAGGAACAATACAAGAGATCCAGGGATTATTGTGAGGAAATACTGAGGAGCAATCCAGTCATTGATTGTGCTTCCACTCTCACAATCTGCTCCAGGTTCAGAGGTAAGAACCCTATAGTGATTAATCTGTCTTAGTATTAGTACTACTAAAGTTAGGGATTAATCTGTCTTAGTATGGAAATTATTAAGGACTAACATGTCTAATTACTGATAACTCTAGGGACTATTTTGTATTAGTACTGCTAAGGTTAGGGACTTATATGTCTTCATAATACAACTATGCTCACATCTTCCATGCATATTTGCAGGATGCATCCAGCAGCCAACCAGGCAGCTCCCCAAACCCCACTGTTGTGGAATCACCTGCCCCAACTAATCCACCTATGCCACCAGCTCCAACAAGGGTGACAAGATCCACGCTTATCATATCACCTCCAGGGCCAACAACTACTCAAACCAGGCCACCAGCTCCAACTATAGGCCGTCCATTTAAACCTTCAGCGAAATCCAATGACACATCTCGCCCACAACAGTCCAGGTTCAGACCAAAGCAGAAGATCTTTAGGCCGCCGGCACCAATCGCTGCATCCACAACCAACACTAGTGCACAGCAGCCAACTCCATCTGCCATCCCATCTGCAGCTCCAAATCAAGATGCTACACCCCAAAATTTGCCACCTTCTCCAAAAACAAAGGACTCCAAAGAATGAAGACTATTGTCATTAAGTGTTTTTTGTGATAACTTTTTGTCTATGTAATGGTTGTTGACAAGTAGTTCAAACAATTTAGGTTTCTTTCCCATACTTTTTGAACACCCTTTGTGGGTCAGATAACCATGGATGTTAAGTAAACAACTTTTTTTGATGAGGAATGCAATGGTATGTTATGCATTAGGGAACCTATTTTAATTTCCTCCACATCTTACATAACACGTACAGGGCAATACAATCATCATTCATATAAATAACACTGAATTCACCTATAATTGCTGCAACAATGTTACACACTTTTTCATTCTTTTATGAACTCTTACAACTTAGAACAACAAAAATCAACACAATGACAATGACACAGATACATCATCTTATTGGCTTTCTTTTCATCTCTAGAGCTAATATCCTCTTCTCCAAGCAACTTATCCTTATTTCCATGTCCTGCTGCCTGTGATAATCATCTGCATCTACAAATTCCTTCTCTCCCATATACTTTGTTGCTGTCAATCCAAGTCCAGCAACGTGCTCATCAAGCCACACAAAAAATTTGCAATACGGTTGTCTTGCCTGCAGCAAATCAACCCACATAATTCAAACCCTAAAAAATAGAAACCCTAACACAGCTTCAACCAAACCTGCATCACATTGCGTTTCCATACCTTGTAAAAGGGACAGCCCAGAAACAATCTATCCGGATTGCTCCGGGTCTTCGACATGAAAAGGACTGCGTTTTCTCCACAGAAGCACTTTGGTGAGACGCCATGTTTGCTGTCCTTCTCCTTAGGGCACGAGCTCGAGCCCACCTGACCTCCACCTCTTCTCCAGCTGGATGATACACCTTCAGATGCCATGGAAGGAGGAATTTCCTTTCTGCCACAACTCCCCATTACACCCACTGCGCCGTGACTGTGCAGACGAAGGATGAGGGAAGACGAATTTCAAAGATTGGGGGAGGAGACGAAACGGCGTCGTTTTCGTCTCCAGGGACTTATATGTCCTATAACTTTTTCCCCCAACGCCACGTTGGCCTCCGTTACGTTCCACCTCAGCGCCAGCTGTGCCACCTCAGCCTTTTCCGTCAAGTGGTAACGGCTCAAATCAACGGAGGGACACAAATGTCCACGTTTTTCAACGGTCAAGGGCTTTAATGTATTTTCCGTTGCTTGAGGACGAAAATGTCCGAAAAAAAAAGGTCAGGGACGAAAATGTCCTTTACTCTTATTATTATTATTATTATTATTATTATTATTATTATTATTATTATTATTATTATTATTATTATTATTATTATTATTATAAACCACCTTTACCATATTAAATCATAAATTATGGGTTCAAAAACTACAGGCCCGGTTGAATATTAGTACAACAAAAGGCCTAATACGATGCACACAAAAAAAATCAAAACAAATATTTTATATTGGTAAAATATAAGGTACAGATCAAAGTTTAAAGATATGCTTACGTGGCAAAATATATACCATACATTCTAAAGCCACACTTTTCATTTAAAACCGTAACTCTTCACAAAGAAAAGCGTCACCTAATGGAAAAAGGTAAATTAGAAGATTTAAGAGAAGAAATAATTAAATTATCAAAATTAATAGATCAAAAATTAATGATTTTAACCAATGTTAATTGTAATGACACCGAATTCTTAAAATCAATACAAAATGATTTTTCTCAAAATTTTTATTTTACTATAAGCTTTATTGAAGGACTTCAAAAACCTGAAAAAACTTATTTTTCACACGGAATTTCTAAAAAATGCTACCATGGAAATGATTCCCCACATCTTTATCATACTTTTAACCCACAATTAAATTCTATAGTAGATATGCTTGAAGAAATATTAGTATCCATAAAATTTCAAAGAAATAAGGAAAAAGAGAACCCCAAAGAAGAAAAATTTCAAAATATAATCAACATAACAGACTTAAAAGTAAAACCACCATTGAAATTATGAATATTGAAGAAAAATTAGAAGAAGTTACAATGCTTTTTAAACAATTAAAAATGGCTCAGGAAAATAATATTATGGAACATGGTTTTCAAATAGAAGAAGAATTAGTAAATTCTGAAAATATAGAAAATGAAGAATACATTCTAGATTATTCAAGTGACGAAGAACCAGCAATTCCAATACAAGTAAAAAATGAAGCTGGAACATCTAAGGATAATCAATCTCAATTTAAATGGGAAACAGGTTTTGATAATTATGCTTTTAAAAAAGGGTTTATAAATAAAGATTCAAAATATACAAAAAAACCATCAAAATACGTTCCTAAAATCCAGGAAATGGAAGGAGAAAGAATGCTTGACTTAGACTGTAAAAAGAATGAAAAAGAAATTTTCAAAAATTGGTTGAATTCCTTTTTATTAGAAGCTTTTACTAATCCAAAACTTAGTGAATTGTCTGGAAGAGATATTTGGAATTACACAGGGTTTCATACTAAAGGAACTATAAGAGATTATACACAACTAGAAAATGGATTAATACAGACAGATTTACAGACGGATTTAGTCTTTATTACAGACGGATTTTTGGTTACCGACGGATTTTGTCCCTCTGTAAAAGCCCCGTCGGAAATTATTTACCGACGGATTTTTTTTCCGTCGGAAAATTACCGACGGATTTTTACGATTTACCGACGGATTTTTCCTCTGTAAATTCTCTCTCCATTTCTTGAAGGCGACAAACTTACAGACGGATTTTCTGTCTGTAATTACAGGCGGATTTTCAGACCGATTTTCCGTCTGTAATTACAGGCAGATTTTCAGACGGATTTTTCGTCTGTAATTACAGACGGATTTTTCGACGGATTTTCCGTCTGTAATTACAGACGAATTTTCAGACAGATTTTCCGTCTGTAATTTAAGCTTTGGAAAATGATGATTACAGACAGAAAATCCGTCTGTAAGGTAAAATAGAATTTTTTTTTACTTTTTTCTAATTACAAAATAAACTTATTTTCATACAAAATAAATATAAATTTATTACAAATTTTTATCTAATTTATATTTGAATATTTATAATATTTCAAAATATAAACAAATTCATCGTATTATCAAACTAAAAGAAAAGTATTATAAACAAGTAAGTCAATATAATTCAAAACATAAACAAAATGTATTGATCATCAACTATAATTCCTAGTATATTGTTCAACCATACTAAAACTATCAGCTATAGTCTTCAGTGTCATCTTCATCCTCATCATCATCATAGCCCTCATCCGAAGACATTGAGGGTGGCGGCGGTGGCGGTGGTAGTGGAACTGCACTAGAACTACTTGATGCTCTAACCTTCTCATAATAGCTAACATAAGCTTCATTCCATCTCTTCTGTTTCAGCTTTTCCTTCTTGGCCTTTCCAATTGCCCGTTCCAACTTTTCTAATTTCTTTTGAGTCTTTTCCAAAGGAGCCAAGCGTGTATCTAACAACTTACTAATACGCTCATCTGTTTGTTGAGTAACACGCTGAAAAAGCTCTTCATTGAGATTATGAATCTGTTCTCGCAAATCAGGAACAGAATTTTGATTTCTTGGTGCTCTTCCAGATACAGAATTGGCAGAAGTGGTTCCAGACTTGATAGAGCTAGAAAAGAATGACCCTTTTCCGTAAACTCGATTCTTCTTTTGCCCACCACACACTTCCTCCCAAATCAAATCTTCATCAATTGGTTGTAGCTCCATTCCCTGTGCTTGAGCCTCGGCACGTTGAGCCTGAACTTCTGCCAACTTTTTTATAAACTTCTCCTGTTGCACAATGATTATATCAATTATATTATTATTATTAAGACAAATAGCCATGCATATTACTTAATAGAAAACTTTTAGATTTTGCACAAAACTTTTCTAATCAAATTTTATATAAATTCAAACAATAGAAAACTCCAATAATAGTCACAAGCAAAAATGAGGCTGGATTTTCACAAGAAATCTTCACAAACATCCATGATCTTATATAACAAACAGCAAGAACAGTTTAATAGTCCCAAGAATATTGAGCTAAATATTAGTATCAGCATTCTTTATGATATGCTAAAAGCAAAAACAAGATTAATACTACATGATGAAGGAGATTCTGATAATAGGAAGGGGAGACATGAACACCACATGTTATTCATGGACACACTTAAAAATTACTCTACTGCTACTAATCTGCTCATCAGTATGTTTTCTTATTCTCAACAAACTTATCTGTCACATATTAAACCATTCTTCATATCACAAAATGTGGATCTTAACTTTGCAAAGATGAGTAATTTAATCCATGTTGCACAGTTCCAACCTCATGATTTTGAGACAATCTTTGAAGAAGCATGGATTATATTATATACACATTAGGTGATGAGTAATGGGGACATGCCAGATAATAAACTTCAGAGTTTCAAAAACCATTTCACTTTGAATAATTTGATGCAAAAGTTTCACATGTTAGGCAGAGATGGGACAAGCTTACCATATTCCAAGAGAATAATGCATGCTTCACATGCTTTCTACACAAGATTAAGATTGGTGAACTGTATTATCTCTTAAGTTGGTCTATGGAATCAAATTGTAAATAATTGAATAGACCCTATATAAGGAGATGCGTCAAAGGGCTTAGACTACAGAAACTTGGAAGAAAAGAAACCAACTATAAAATCACAAAGCACAAAGCTGAATAATAATAATAATAATAATAATAATGTTGAACATAGTTAGGACCACTAAATACAGTAATGTTAATGCCAGACAGCTAGAAATTAGTTAATAATTTTGACATAGGAGGAGTATTTGTGCTATATCTCACATGAGTGTCTTGAGAGCGCTTGTCCACCCATTTAGACTTGTCACTTTTAAGTGTGTGGGTTTCTTTGAAGACCTCCTCGTGGGTTGGTGTACGGCCCAACTGCTTCTTCTGTTCCACATAAAATACAAAATAAGAAAAATTTTACATAAATAGATGTCTATTAAATAAGATCTAAAGCCACTTAAATTATGTTACCATCCTCTCTATAGTTGAGCTCAATGGAATAGAACCACCGCAATGGACAGAACCACCTAAGAGTGATGCTCGATTCTCTCTTGCTTTTTTTCTTATATTTTTCCATTTCTCATCTGTTTCCCAATACCTTTCCAACACCTTTTTGTAAGCAGGAATTAGCCATTCGTGGGTTGTATCCACACCCTCACGGATATCTGACATCATTTGGCTAAATCGCTTACTTGTCCTATACTTGAAAGCCCTCCAGAAAAACTCATCATCATCATCATCAATAAGAAAGTGGCTCTGCACATACTCATCAAATTGCTATTTATAAGATTCAAATCACATGAACAATATTCAATCCAAAATAATTTTATTCAATCCAACACTTTTACCTTCCACTCCTTAAACCAAAGCTTCTTTGTCGGAAGAGGGACATCTTCAAACTTTTTGTATGGTTTATCATATCGTTTCTTGATGATCTCTGTAATCTTCTGAGAACCAAGAGGGAAAGGTAACCAACTGATAATTTCATAAAGAATTGACAAGTTAGAAAACTAAAAAAAATAGTTTTAAGTCATTAGCACTTTAATTTGAAATTAAAATATAGTAGTAAACACATTTAGATTAGGAGTAGTAAAAGAAGAAGAGTGATTAGTATTGCTTGCTGAAAAAGTAATAAGAGGAATAGGTAATGCAGTATGTAAAAATTGTGTAGAAGAGTAATAAGAGAAATAGGTAATGCAGTATGAGAAATCCACTAGAAGCTGCTATTTTAATTATTGAGAGATCCAAATTTTACCTTGTCAACTAATCTTTCTTTTGTGACAATATTAGGAACCGATGCAGTCTCTGATGGAGGAGATGTACTAGAGCTTCCAAGTGTCTCTGAATCAACTAATAGACTGGAATTGCGAAGCAGAGGAGGAATCGAAATTGGAGGAGGGGGTGGAGGAGGGGGACCCATACATCCTGGAGTAGGCCAACTTGGTGGAGGAAGACCCGTGTAGCCTGGATACGGTCAAAGCTTTTCCATGCCTCCCCATGTGACGGATGGGTCATCATGCCATCATCACGTTGATTTTTTATATGCCACGTCATGTGCGGAGCTGAACTCATTGACGCGTAAAGCCTTCGAAGTCTAGGGATTAAGGGTAAGTAATGCATCCGTTTGAAAGGAACTCTCTTGGACTTACAACCACCATCGGAAATAGGCTTGAATCTAGGTGCTTCACAAAACTTGCAACTAGTTAGAGCAGCATCGTCTTTTCGATACAACATGCAATTGTTTGAGCAACAATCTATTTTGATTGCCTTCAATCCAAGCTTTTGCACTAACTTCTTAGCCTCATAGTAATCCCTAGGTATGGCACTACCCTCAGGAGCAATTTCCCTAATTAAGGTGGCCCACTGCTTAAATGACTCTTGTGATTGGTTTCCCTCAGCCTTAATGCATAGCATTCTAACAGCTATCGATAGTTGAGAGTGCACACAACCTTCCCACAAAGGTTTTTGAGCTGCCTCAAGAAGATCAAAAAAGTTTTTAGCCTCTACATGAGGATCTTCTGGACCAGCAGAATTGAAAACCATTTCATGATACCTTCTGGAGTTGTCTTCCCAGCTAATGTCATACATATCACATTCTTCCACATTTGCACCACTTCCTGAACCACCTTCCCCACAATTATTGAATCTCGTCTGATTAATCCCTATGTCGTCAATCTCTCCATGTTCTGTCCAAATCCAATAATTTGGCATAAACCCCTTTTCCCACAAATGCATCTTAATAATGTTCAGCTCTTTATAATTTGTGCATCTACACTTAACGCATGGGCATCTACACTTTCCTTCCGACTTCACAACATCTAACTTACTAATTGTTTCTATAAACTCCTCAACCTTGTCATAAAACTCAGGTTTAATACCCCCTCTTGTTGGATTCAACCTATCATACATCCACACTCGATGGTGTCAAGACATTTCTTACGAATTCGATATTTTTAGTACCTATAAATCATCCAACACAAGCAACATTTCATCTATCATACAACATCCTATCAATATTTAATCATATCAATATTTTTAATGCAATACAAGCAACAACACAACACAAGTACTATTTCATTTATCATACAATACCCTAGAAATCAATGAAATTTATAACACAATAATTGTACTAACCTTAACTCCAAGCAAAAAGTTGAAGGAATTAGACCAAAAATCTCTGAGCAAACACAAATATGAGAACACAAAATGTTAGATGGACTTGATAACAGGGTAGCACCTGAAACAGGGTAGCGAATATACATTAATTTATGTAATGAAGGAAGAAGAGATATATATGTAGTGAAGGGAGAGGAGATTTAATTATATCTATGCAGAAAACCCATCTCACTTTGGGTGTTTGGCTTTGTGTTTCAATTGTATAAACTAAGTTCTGTCTATCAGCTGAGTAAATTTGAGGATATAATTTTTTAAATATTAATGAACCAAAATTTTTAACATAAATATCAATAAGTTAATATATTTTCTACTATTTTAGTTTTGTTGACTGTTCCAACAAGATTGCAAATAAAAGTTTTTCTTTTTTATTTTACAGATAGTGGCTACAAAAATTAGGTGGCTGCAAAATTAAAGAATAATACATAAAATAATAAATATTTGTATTTTTATGTAAAGTAGTAAATATATAATTTTTTTATTTATTTAAAAAGAAGGCAACTATGACACCAACGTAATTTTATATAAAATTAATAAATTAAAATAATAATGATGATATGATGAAACATGAAAGTAGAGAGTGAAGATGTGTTAAAAGCTTTTTCATGTGCTGAGGTCAGGGGCGTGTGTGGTCCTTAATTTTTGCTTCCTTTCCTTCTCCAATTTGCTATGTCAAAACCCTTTGCTTCTACAATTCATTGTTTCTTAATCACTAAATACAACCATTTATAAATAAAAACTACCATTAAGTAAAGCTAATTATATGTAAATCACACACTCAATAGCACTATTACATCATCTACATAGAAAAAGGGTTATGAAGATAGATCCAATGCAAGCAATGAAGCAACAAAACTTGAACATGTTCAGCCAATTAGAGCTTGATATCTTCATGGTAACTAACAATAAATGTATGCAGAAAAGTTATTAGTTCTGTTATAAATATCCTAACTTCTTATTTCTGTAACAAACTATACAAAGAAAATGGATTAAGCAAATAGAGAATTTTAAGACTTCCTTCAACAAGTAAGCAACCATATTGTTTATAACTACTTACTTCTGAGTCTTGCAAGTATTATCACTGAGTCCACTGATTTTAAACTCAAGATTATTAACCTTGATTCTGAGGTTTTTCAGCACACTTTTTGCCTGAAAGTAAACAAAAAGAAAGCATCACAGTTCAATAAACATAAAAATCAGAACCTTGTTACAATTAAAATAAAGATAGCAATATCACCTTGGTCCAATCAATAAAATCTGGATGCTTCACATTCTGATTCTCACAAAGGAAGTCCAGTACAGGGCCAAGCTTTACAACCATAGTAGTTGACACATCTTTAAAAGAAGATAAGAATAAATGGTGTCAATTAAAAAACACAAGGAAAACAGAATTTTCCATGCATGTACCTTTAAAATCTTACCAAGATAAGGAGGAGTGATGGGTAGTACATAACATACTATCTTTGTGAAGAATGAGTGGACACTTACAGCCAAGGACCAGAGGGACAAAGACACAACATTACCAAATTATTTGGAAAGGATTCATCTGATTGAGGGAAATAGACACTTACAGCTGAGGTTGATCTTACAAGCTATATAGTGGAATCTTCTACTAGTATTAGTGGCTCAAAAGATGGATCGACAACATCAGAATCAACTTGTGACTATGTCAACCCTGCCAAAAATATATATATATAGGCACATCAGCGTTGAGAGACACAAAGCCATGGCTCATTCTTTGAATCCAAAGCAAGCTCAACCTATAGAGGCCCCAAATCACAGCATAAGTTCTAATCTAGCATAAACTTAAAAATTAGACAGCAGGTGCAAAGAGTGTTTCTCAAGCCATCACATGTCCACATTTGCTATTAATTATCTACAATTATTCCATTAAAAATTGAATCATCTAAAAGCTTAATTATTAAAAGGGTTATAATTATAAAATGTTCCAATTTGCTGACCTGATATATATTGTGTTAGTCTATTATGTGTTCTATTTCATCAATGAAAAATTATCACAGTACATAATGGAGCCATATCAATATCCTTACTTTGTAAGATAGTGATGATGAAATAAATACATGCTCAATAATTATATGACACACTCACATTAGTGGCATTACTACCCTATATGCAAAATATGTGTGACATACATTACCCTTTTAAGATTTGGAAATTAAAGATATATAATACACCCGTTTAGCCTTAACAAGAATCCAAAGCCAATGTTCATCAAAAAACATGAAAAGAAAAGAATCCAAAGCCATATAATGAGAGCTAATGAATGATTAGAGGGGGTGCGTTTATTAAAAAATAAATTAAAAAAATCACCTTTTTAATATTTGTAAAAATTTAATGAAATTACCAACTCTTAAAACAAAAACTAAATCATTTTTCGGTATTTTTGAAAAAATAGAATGATTTCTGATTAAATTAAAATTGATTTTCAACTTTTTTCTAAGAATTTTTCATCAGTATTTCACAATTATTACACTGCCAGTTCATCAACTCTAACTACTTGTTTCTCCAACTTAAACTACAAACTCTGACAAGCTTTATTTTCAATGTATGTTTCAAATTATTCAGTATCACTAGAAAGAGTTTTATCCAACTAATATCATTAACTAAAGTTTATCTGGACAATTCATAGAAATAAAAAATAAAAAGAGAAAATTAATAGTTAAAAGAAGCAGAGATGAATGAAAGAGTTTGAAGTACCTTCCAACATCACCAGGCTTGACCAAACTAGAATTAACCCTAAGACATGGAACAGAAGCAGCAGTCTTAATCATTTTAGGAGCCTCTGTAAAAATAATGGAATGAAAGAGTTTGAAGTACCTTCCAACATTTGCTCTTTGTAGTTGATTGTGTTGGAAGAAAGAAGTGTTGTGAAGCTTTGAAAAAACTGAAGATTTAGTAGTAGTAGCAAATGAATAAGGTAAAGCCATGATTAGTTTATGCAGAGTTCTCTTTATTTTCTTCTAAGAACAAAAGGAGTAATTGAAGGGCAGGACAATCTGTTTGGGAGCAAATTAGATATTTGTATGGTTCATATTTGAGAAAGCCACTCAAAAGATAACATAAAAGAATAAAATATTGAAAAATATATATTAAAAATAAAAATGATAAATATTCATTCTTAACAAACGTAGATATACATGTATAATCCCCTGTTGTCACACTGGAAACTGCAGAAATTGATATTTGATGGTTCCTCAAATTGAAATTTAAAAGACAAAAATCATGAAACCATATAAGCACACATAAACACACCTAAGCATGATCAAAATGAACAGCAAAACCCAGCTAGGCATTTTGTGATTCACTCAGTAATAAGCATACATATATTCCAAATCCAACACTAGAGAAATAGGAGCTGTTCACAATATTATGGTGAAATGGGCAGAGCTAATTGAAGAAAATGTGTGACACTTGAGATTAAATGAATGAAACAGGACATGGGTGGACTTATTAATAAAATTAACAGATCCTCCATTTCTCCATTGCCAATTATTTATTCTTTCACACTGTAAGTACTTCAAACCAGTATCAGTCACACTGTTGTAACTTGTAATGATAATTAATATCATGAACTTTTGATCAATTATTTAAATATTTTTCATTAAAGAGAATATGAAATCATTCAAGCCAAGCAAGCCTTTTCATTATAATGATAACATTTGAAAGCCGACTTGCATGCAACAGGAAACAAATTATTAAGAGCATGCTGAGGAAAAACCCAGAACATAGAGCATGCTGAGATTCATCCGATTGAGGGAAATGGACACTTACAGCCGAGGAATCTTCCAAGTGAGGGAGAGCTAACAGCTTCAACAAGTGCAGAAGACAACCTCGAGAACCGGATGGTTGATCTTACAACATCAGAATCAACAACCTCGAGAGAGTAACGAGCAAAAGAAGCGTCAGATGAAGAAAAATACAAAATACAAACGAATAGAAAAGTTAGGGTTTACAATCTACCAGCTGCGCGAAGAGAATCTGACAAAGAAAGCGCTGATCTGGAACGAAAAGAAGCTCGGAATCCGACGGCGACGGATCTTCTACGGTGGCGGTGGAGGCTGTGTCTGTGTAGCGGCTGCGGTGGCTGCGGTGGCTGCGCCGCTGAGGGGCTGCGAGGCTGTGGGGGTTGCGGGGAGCTGCGAGGGCTGATGCGGGGGCTGCGTGGCTGCAGCGGCGGCAGAGACTGCGGTGGCTGTGGGCGGCGGGGTGCAGGGCGAAGAGTTGGAGGGATGAGATTGAATGGATATTTCGGTGAATGGATTGCGGTGGATTTTGATTGCGGTGTGAATGGAGTGTGATAAAACTAGGTTTTCAATATTTTCGACGGATTTCATTTAAATTACAGACGGAAAATCCGTCTGTAATAATTTAATAAAATGTGCGTTTTGTCTATTTAATTACAGATGGAAAATCCGTCTGTAATCATTCTACGAAAAAAAATTTATTTTTTTCGACGGAATTATCGACGGATTCTCTTTTCTGTCTGTAATTTATGTTAATTTATTTTTTTTGTTTTCCGACAAAAAATCCCTCTGAAATTCCCTCTGTATTTCCGTGGGATAAAATCCATCGGAAATTTCCGTCTGTAATAACAAGTTTTCTAGTAGTGATATGACATCAATAGAAAATCAAATAATAGAAGATTTAGCAACAAAAACAACAGCTTATGATAAGATATTATATATAATGATGATTCTATATAAAGAATTTTTTGGAAAAAATATTATAGATCATAGACAAGAAGTCTATAATAAAGAATATCAAGAAGCAAAAAACTATTTAGCTAATATTCAGATATATGATCTATGTAATGTGGAATCTTATATATGCGAATATAGAATACATTATTACAAATTAAAAGAAGAAGATAAAAATCATTATCTTAGTATGTATATAACAAAACTTCTATATCCTGCTAATGAATTTATAATGGGAAGATTTATAAGAGAAATAAATAGAGGGACAATTGAAAATAATTTTGGTGGAGCAACCTCTGCAATAAGAGAGAAAATAAAAGAACGTTGTATGCAAAAAGCAACTCAAAAAAGATTTGCGAATATAATTAGAATTTGTTGTCAGGATAATGAAGAGATACTCCAAAAATATGGTCTTAATAAAAATTTTCAAAGAAAAAGAAAATATCAATTTAGAAAAAGAAAATACTATCCAAACTGGAGAAAAAAGAGGTATTTTAGAAAAAGAAATAACGATAAAAACAAAAGACAAAGAAATGACTATTGCCCGAATAAAAAAGAAAATTGTAAGTGTTGGTATTGTCAAGAAGAAGGACACTATGCAAATGAATGCCCGAAAAAGAAGGATAAAAAGGATCTTACTAAACAAATAGAAATTGCTTAGTCTTGTTTCATGGAACCATTAGAGGAATCTGATGATAACTTAGACTATATTTTTGAATATGTCTCGGAAACAGACTCAGAGATTGAGTAATAATGCCACATTTATTACTATAAAAACAATAGAAAAGTTTATAAATGCTTTCATAGATTCTGGAGCAACACAATGCTTTGCTAGTTCAAATATAAAACTTGATTGGAAAAAATTAAAGAAACCATTAAGAGTTAGAATAGCTAACAAATCAATACATAAAATTGACCAAAAAACAGAGATGGTTGAAATTTTTATTCAAAATTATAGGTTCATTGTTCCATCTATATATATGTTAGATTCTGGAATGGATTTTATCATAGGAAATAACTTTTTAAAGCTA
Organism: Arachis hypogaea; assembly: GCF_003086295.3. NCBI lineage: Eukaryota > Viridiplantae > Streptophyta > Magnoliopsida > Fabales > Fabaceae > Arachis > Arachis hypogaea. The sequence continues at coordinate 38,748,046 of NC_092040.1, forward strand.
TATCATCCATTCATTCAAGAATTAACATATATAGTTTTAAAAGCTCCACACGATTCTTCAATAAATCAAAAATCAAAACGCATAAAAATACCGACTACTACTATAGATAAGATTTTAAAATTTAAAATATTTTCTATATTAGAAACATGTTATTTAAATTTATACTTTCAGATAAATATCTCAAAAAATAATCTTGAAATAAAGATAGAAGAACTTTTAGATGAAATTTGTACTGAAAATCCTTTAGATATTAAAAATACAAATAACGAATTAGTAAGTATTAAATTAAAAGATCCTACAAAAGAGATAAATGTTCCAAATAAAATTCCTTATTCCGCAAGAGATAGAGAAGAGTTTTCATTAGAATGTAGAGATCTTTTGGAAAAAGGAATTATAAGATTAAGTAAAAGACCTCATGCGGCTCCAGCCTTTTATGTCGAAAACAATAATGAAATTAAAAGGGGAAAACGAAGAATGGTTATTAACTATAAGAAGATGAATGAAGCAACTATTGGTGATGCTCATAAACTTCCAAGAAAAGATTCTATTTTAGAAAAAATCAAAGGAGCAACTTGGTTTTTATCTCTTGATGCAAAATCAGGATATTGGCAACTTCGTTTAGACGAAGAAACAAAGAAATTAACTGCTTTTACTTGCCCAACAAAAGAATCAACAAGTGTGTTGCTCTATGAATGGAATGTATTACCATTCGGATTAAAACAAGCCCCAGGTATTTATCAAAGATTTATGGAAGAAAATCTAAAAGAGTTAAATGAATTTGTTTTAGTGTACATTGATGATATACTAATTTTTACAAAACAGGATAAAAAAGATTATCTTCAAAAATTATTAATAGTTTTAGAAAGATGTAAAGAAAAAGGATCAGTTCTTAGCAAAAAGAAAGCAAGAATAGCAAAACAAGAAATAGAGTTTCTTGGATTAATTCTATCCACTCAAGGAAAGCTAAAACTTCAACCAAATGTCCTAGAAAAAGTAAATTTATTTCCTAATAAAATAGAAGATAGAAAACAATTACAAAGATTTTTAGGATGTATAAATTATATTTCTGATCAAGGATTTTTAAAGAATATAATAGAATACACTAAAAGCTTATTTCCAAAAATAAGTACTAAAAAAGAATGAAAATGGGATGAAAAAGACAGTATGCAAATTCAAAGGATTAAAAAATTATGTGAAAAACTTCCACAACTTTATATTCCAGAAGAAAATGACTACTTAATAGTAGAAACAGATGCTTCAGACATAACCTGGTCAGGATGTCTAAAAGCTAAGAAAGCTATAAAAAGTTTGGAACAAGAAAAAGAATCACTAGATTCTAAATATTTCCCAAAGGAATTACTTTGCAGGTATATTTCAGGGAATTTTACTCCAACAGAACAGAGATATACTACTCATGAAAAGAAAACTCTAGCAGCAATTAAATCTCTTAAGAAATGGAAAATTGATTTACTACCCAGAAAATTTACATTAAGGACAGATTCAAGTTACCTAACAGGTTTCATACGATATAATTTAAAAGTTGATTATAATCATGGACGATTGGTAAGATGGCAATTATTTTTGTTACAATATCCAATAAAAATTGAATATATTAAGGGTGACAAAAATGTTATTGCAGATACATTAACAAGAGAATGGAGTTCATCTACAACACATTAGATCAAGAAATTCACAAATATGAGCAAGAGCTCGAAAAATGCAAGCATTGTCAGCAAATAAGGACACAGATCCAATCCCTCAAGAAGGCCATTGAGGCAATGAAATCAACACAACAAGCAAAACCATCAGAGTTCAGCCAGCTAAGCATGGTGGACAAATTAGGTGAAGAAAAAATTTCAGAAAATAAAACGATTGCTGAAATTATTAAAAAATCCACCCAAGATAAAAAATATTATGTAATCTATAATGGCCCCATGAAAGGAGTATATGATGCCTGGGAAAAAGCAGCGCCATTCACACATCAATCAAGGATAATTCATAAAGGAGGATTTTTAACATTAGAAGAGGCAAAGGAATCCTTCAGGGAATATGAAGCTCTTCATCCAGAGCAAACCCTAAAAAGAGCAGATAAAGCTCCAGTTCAAGCCCAGAGAACAGGAATAATAAGAAACATTCCTACAAGGGCAGAGATCAAGGAAAAGAAAAGGGTCTGTAGATCAAATCTCAGAGAAACCCTTAATATAGTCTTGAATTGGACTGAAGAAAAAAGGATAATTTTGGAATATTATCCTGTTGCCAAAGAACAGTTAACAAAGCTGGTTATCTTTCCAGATGCTTCTCCATTTGATACTTATCAGTTTTTCCAGTATGGATTAATTGATACAATTTTAATTTTTAATGATCTAAAAATTATTAGTGAGTTTCCTGCAGGATTCGTCGATGCAGTAAAGAGATTTAAAAATATGATTGACAATGTAAATCCAAGGGATATATCCCTAAAATTTACAAATGGTCAACCTATTTTTAATGAAGAAGAAGAATGCTTGGTTCCAGCACACCAAGTAATATTCATGTCCGTCTTCCCAGGAAATTTTCAACCAATTGATCAGATTCAAGACTTAACAATTTATAGTCATGAAGGAAGGCTAGCCAGCACATTAGCAAGGATCTTTGAAAGAACTCAAAAAATAACGAAGGAATCTCACACAAGGATTAATTATAAAAGTAGAAATAATTTGCTTGTGTCCAGTAAAAGAAATGAAATTGAAGATAGAGAGATGAGACTCTTGGTGGAATTTGAATCAGCATTCTACAACTTATTCGGACTTTTAGAAAAGCTCCTTGAAGGGATAAAGAGGAATCTCTGCTATTTGATAAAAGACAGAGAAGACCACAAGTGCCAGCTATGTGCCTCAGAGTTATCTGAAGAAAGCAATAATAAAACGGAATCAACTCACATGATGAAAGAAGAGGACAATGCATCTGAGGGTCACATGATAAAAGAGGAAGACAGTGCATCTGAAGCATCTCTTAACATTATTGCATAGTGACGTAAGCACTTAGGTCATAAAGCACCAACAATGTAGCTGGTGCAAGATAGCAAACAATGACGTAAGCAATGACGTCATAAGAAGGGTAAGGATGGAAATTGTCCATCAAACCCAACTATTATAAATAGGTTGCTTAGGCAATTGTAGAAGGCATCAGACAATAGAAAGTAGGAGGCTAAGAGTACTCATATGCTAGGAGAGCAAGGAGGAAGCTGCCGAGGCGATTCTATAGTCTGAAGAAGAATTCCCTTAGGGAAAATAGTTCTAAACTCCCCTCTGGAGTTAGTATCTACAATCTCCCCTCTGGAGATAAAAACATCTTATGTAAAATATACTAAATAAAGGAAGTTTTTCTCCAGAAAGGTACATCTTCATCCTAGTCTTTCAATTATGAATTATTTAGAAAATTTAGAATTAACAGAAGAATCTGATTATTATATATTAACTGCTTTATTAGATAATGAAAAACAGGTTGTTCTAAAAATAGAATTAAATCTCAAATCAAATGAAAATTTTAATAAACAAAATCTTTTAAAAGAAGTTTTTAATAGAAAAAATATAATATACTATGGAAAAATTCAACTTGAAGCCCCTATAAAGATAAAAGCCGCCAATGGAGAACTTGAAATAGCTTTGATAAATGATGAAGAATTAAGTAAACAGATTGAGAAAATTAAGGATCAACAAAAAAGATTTAAATTGGATGGATTCATATTAGTACTATACAAGTCTTAATCAAATCTACATATATGAAAGGAATTAATTCACCAATAAGCTTAGCAATCTGTGATAAAAGAATTACTGATGATCCAATAGATCAAATAATTGGAATTGTTCATGGAAACTTGGCAAATGTAAATGTTAAATTCAATGCCCATATTGGATATGCTATACCCTTATCAACTGAAAATCTTGGAAAATCTATAAGTTTGGCTTATAAATTTCACAGAAAGAGTCTAATGGAACAAGACGATTAACCATTTTCAATTACATATGCAATAAATTATGCTTTAACAAATAGCCACCACATTATAATATTTAAAAACAGAGAAAGAATTTATGTCGATGAATTATTTCAGAAAATTGTAAAGACAGAAATACCAAAATATAAAGCTATTGAAAACCCAGTTCTATTATTAAAAGAACCATCAGGAAAATTAGTTTCATCGAATTTTCAAATAAGAGAATCTAAAATTAATAGTCCTTTAAGTTTATCTAAATTAAAGATTAAAAAAGAAAATTCTGAAATAAAAGAATTAACAAAAAAGGTCAAAAAATTAAATGAAACCCTAAACACTAAATTATGACAATAAATAAAGAAAAAATATATGTAACTTATCAAGACAAGAAACAAGAGCTCTTTGAAAGAGAAAATCGGTTGAATTATTTACAGTTTTCTGAAATAAATCAAAGAGCATTTGAAGTTCTAAAAATAATCTATGACAAATTGAAAAGAGAAGTTGAAGAGCTAGAAAAAACGATAGAATCTCTAGAAAATAGTGATGAATCGATGATAGAATTTGCAGAAATTCTGAATAATGAAGCATACGAAAATTGAAAGACCAGAAAATAAAATAAAAAGAAAAAGAGCGAAAAAATTAAAAAATAAAATAAATGAGTATAAAAAGGGAATTAAATAATCTTCAAATCGAAATTAATGACCTTATAATAAAAAGGATAGAAATAAGAATAAATATAAACAAGTTAGAGTTAAACTTAAAAAATTTATAAATGCCTGGAAAACCATATTATAACTTAAAAGAATTAAAGCTGTTGAAAGAAAAAATGGAGAATGAAGTTGAAAAATTAAAAAGATATTTAGAAGCAACAGAAAATGTAGAAATAAAAGAGGTTTTTGAGGATTTGAGAAATTATATTAAAGAAAAAGACAAACAGATAAAATATTTTATATACAATAATCCATGCAAAAAAGAATATTATAAACTAAAATAAGATTGAAAAACTATAAAAATAAAATCAGAATTATAAATAATAGTAATATGGTCAATATTTTTTATTATGAATTGGCAAATTATTATAAACTTATTCGAAGAGTTAATAGAAATTTCGAAAAAGAAATTAAAAGAAAAGACGATTTTAAAAAAATTGGTATCAGAGTCAAGTTAACGATTAAGGGTAACACTTTCTCTCTAAAAGCAACACTTTTAGTGATACGCTTTTAAATCTATAAACAACCACAAAAAACAAAAATCTGTAAAAATGCATGAGGACTTTTACTTAATCTTATAATTCCTTTTTCCAAAAGATCTCTACATTCTAATGAAAACTCTTCTCTATCTCTTGCGGAATAAGGAATTTTATTTGGAACATTTATCTCTTTTGTAGGATCTTTTAATTTAATACTTACTAATTCGTTATTTGTATTTTTAATATCTAAAGGATTTTCAGTACAAATTTTATCCAAAAGTTCTTCTATCTTTATTTCAAGATTATTTTTTGGGATATTTATCTGAAAGTATAAATTTAAATAACATGTTTCTAATATAGAAAATATTTTAAATTTTAAAATCTTATCTATAGTAGTAGTCGGTATTTTTATGCGTTTTGATTTTTGATTTATTGAAGAATCGTGTGGAGCTTTTAAAACTATATATGTTAATTCTTGAATGAATGGATGATATAGCTTTAAAAAGTTATTTCCTATGATAAAATCCATTCCAGAATCTAACATATATATAGATGGAACAATGAACCTATAATTTTGAATAAAAATTTCAACCATCTCTGTTTTTTTGTCAATTTTATGTATTGATTTGTCAGCTATTCTAACTCTTAATGGTTTCTTTAATTTTTTCCAATCAAGTTTTATATTTGAACTAGCAAAGTATTGTGTTGCTCCAGAATCTATGAAAGCATTTATAAACTTTTCTGTTATTTTTATAGTAATAAATGTGGTATTATTACTCAGTCTCTGAGTCTGTTTTCGAGACATATTCAAAAATATAGTCTAAGTTATCATCGGATTCCTCTAATGGTTCCATGAAACAAGACTTAGCAATTTCTATTTGTTTAGTAAGATCCTTTTTATCCTTCTTTTTCGGGCATTCATTTGCATAATGTCCACACTTACAATTTTCTTTTTTATTCGGGTAATAGTCATTTCTTTGTCTTTTGTTTTTATCGTTATCTCTTTTTCTAAAATACCTCTTTTTCTCCAGTTTGGATAGTATTTTCTTTTTCTAAATTGATATTTTCTTTTTCTTTGAAAATTTTTATTAAGACCATATTTTTGGGGTATCTCTTCATTATCCTGACAACAAATTCTAATTATATTCGCAAATCTTTTTTGAGTTGCTTCTTGCATACAACGTTCTTTTCAATTATTGCAGAGGTTGCTCTACCAAAATTATTTTCAATTGTCCCTCTATTTATTTCTCTTATAAATCTTCCCATTATAAATTCATTAGCAGGATATGGAAGTTTTGTTATATACATACTAAGATAATGATTTTTATCTTCTTCTTTTAATTTGTAATAATGTATTCTATATTCGCATATATAAGATTCCACATTACATAGATCATATATCTGAATATTAGCTAAATGGTTTTTTGCTTCTTGATATTCTTTATTATAGACTTCTTGTCTATGATCTATAATATTTTTTTCCAAAAAATTCTTTATATAGAATCATTATTATATATAATATCTTATCATAAGCTATTGTTTTTGTTGCTAAATCTTCTATTATTTGGTTTTCTATTGATGTCATATAATCTCTTATAGTTCCTTTAGTATGAAACCCTGTGTAATTCCAAATATCTCTTCCAGACAATTCACTAAACTTTGAATTAGTAAAAGCTTCTAATAAAAAGGAATTCAACCAATTTTTGAAATTTTCTTTTTCATTTTTTTTACAGTCAAGCATTCTTTCTCCCTCCATTTCCTAGATTTTAGGAACGTATTTTGATGGTATTTTTGTATATTTTGAATCTTTATTTATAAATCCTTTTTTAAAAGCATAATTATCAAAACCTGTTTCCCATTTAAATTGAGATTGATTATCCTTAGATGTTCCAGCTTCATTTTTTACTTGTATTGGAATTGCTGGTTCTTCGTCACTTGAATAATCTAGAATGTATTCTTCATTTTCTATATTTTCAGAATTTACTAATTCTTCTTCTATTTGAAAACCATGTTCCATAATATTATTTTCTTGAGCCATTTTTAATTGTTTAAAAAGCATTGTAACTTCTTCTAATTTTTCTTCAATATTCATAATTTCAATGGTGGTTTTACTTTTAAGTCTGTTATGTTGATTATATTTTAAAATTTTTCTTCTTTGGGATTCTCTTTTTCCTTATTTCTTTGAAATTTTATGGATACTAATATTTCTTCAAGCATATCTACTATAGAATTTAATTGTGGGTTAAAAGTATGATAAAGATGTGGGGAATCATTTCTATGGTAGCATTTTTTAGAAATTCCGTGTGAAAAATAAATTTTTTCAGGTTTTTGAAGTCTTTCAATAAAACTTATAGTAAAATAAAGATTTTGAGAAAAATCATTTTGTATTGATTTTAAGAATTCGGTGTCATTACAATTAACATTGGTTAAAATCATTAATTTTTGATCTATTAATTTTGATAATTTAATTATTTCTTCTCTTAAATCTTCTAATTTACTTTTTTCCATTAGGTGACGCTTTTCTTTGTGAAGAGTTACAGTTTTAAGTGAAAAGTGTGACTTTAAAATATATGATTTATATTTTGCTACGTAAACATATCTTTAAACTTTGATCTGTACCTTATATTTTATTTTTTTTAAGGTCAAATTCCATTCACATAGAAGAATAGAGTACAAATACTAGGTCCAATTAGGCGATCAATATAAGGGTAAAAATATAATTTTTCAATAATGTAAGAAAATAACTTAAATAGAGAATTGGAATAAACAGATAAGAAAAAAAGGGTGGGGTTATATTAATAGTGCTCTCAACATTTTTTCCATTACCACCGAAGCTGTTTTCAAGATTTGCTCCGAGGCGATTGTTCTGTTTTCGAAAATATTCAAGTTGCACGCTTTCTAGAGAGGACTATGGCTACATAGATGACATCGGAATCGGAGTCTGCTCTCATATCCAAGGGACGATGACTCCCTAAATTTTAATTTTTTTTAATAAATTAAAAATAAATTTTGGTTTTGCTTGTTTAAATATTTTATTTTAATTTTCTTATATTAGAAAATTAAATTTTAAACTCTTTCAAAATTTTGTGTTAGCTTCACTCCTGGTCCTGGGTGACATCCGATAAAAACTAGAAAATATATGCTTGTGTTAGTTAGATTTTTATTTGTTTATATTATTAATCATATAAACTGTATTTATTTATAAAGACGAAACACATAGAAACATAAAATTATATTTAGTAAATAAAATATAAATAAAAATATTATATTTAAAAATATTAAATTAATATATTTTATATTTATTTTGATAAAAAAATTATATTTTTATTTTTTATGTCTTGTTCTTAATGTATTGTCTTACTCTATTTTTAGAAATAAACGCAATCATAATGACTATAAAATTATTTATTGGTAATATAACTTTTTTAATCCACCAAAAGAAATTAAAAAATTATAATTTTATTGTTTGTTGTCTTTTTTATTTTTTTTAAAAAAATATAGGTAGACAATAAAAATACTAAACAATGTGAAGAATAGATATATCAGATGTTCATTTCACTAAGTGTACGAATGGTTATTTTAATATTAAAATTTAAGTAGATAATTTAAAAGTATAATGTATTTTTATTTAATTAGTAATTGTTCATATTGTTCAAAATAGTTATTGTTTAACTAACATTTCTTTTTTTTTTTTTCATTTTCACTCTTTTTTTTTTCATTTCTTTTACACACAACTATTGCTCCCACTAGAAGAAAAACACAGAAAATCACAAAAGATCTTGAAGCTTGCGACAAAAACTATCAAGGCAAGAAGTCTCAAAATCTTTGGTTAATAAGAAATTCTTAACCTTGCTATGATTTTCTCTCACCGCTCTTCCAACTTCACTCTCATCATCCATCACAATCTTAACAGCTTTGAACACACTCTCTTTTGTAAACAACCCATCTTCCTCACCTTTCTCAACTTCAATTCCAACCTTCAACTCCATACTCATCCAAAACGTGGCAGCAGCACAATCTGACACGTGTTCACAAGAGCCTCCGTTATGGAAGCTGAACCACAGTGTGTTATGAAGCACCCAACAGAAGGGTGCTCCAAAACCAATTGTTGCTGCACCCATCTACTGTACACAACTCCTCTTTCTTTAAATCCTTCTGGTAATGCTTCTTCAAACCGGTTAGTTCAAGACCAAGCAACAGTTCTTGAAACTGGCTTTGTTGCAAAGGGGTTTCGCTTCCAAAAGCACAATAAACCACTGAACCGGGTTTGAATCGATCAAGCCATGATTTCCATTTCTCTTCTAAAGCAATGTTTGACGGCTCTGGCAAGAGAGGCCCGGAAAGCAAGCATGGCTTCTTGTAAAAATTCTCCAAGAAATCAGTGTACGGACCATCGATTTCTCTGCAACCTTTGAACCCAATTGCATCTGCTAACTCTCTTCCAATTCTGAACCGATCATATATCGGAACACCGCTTCCGAATTCCCATTTCATTGTGGAAGCTACGAAGCGAAGCTCGTGTGCATGAAGCTTCACCGATGAAGCGGGAAACCCTGGTGGAGGTTTCATGAGATCAGATTCCGTTAAATCATTCCCTTGACTCTGTCTCTGTCTTGGTCCTTTATCAAAGTAGGCCATTGCAAACGGATAGAGGATCCAGTATTGCATGGATTTGATGCCGAGTTTTCGAGTTATGTTGATTGTTGGGTAGCCAGTGTTGGAAATCGAAGAACAAGATCTGCGGGTTTAGCTCTTGAAGTTCTCTGTTTGATCCATGGCTGTGGCGATCAGAGGAAAAAGAGAGAAGGGGACGTCAGAAGTAGTTTCAGCTTCACGAGGAAGGCCATGGACGTGAGGAACAGTGATGGGGATGAAGGTTTAGGTGTTGAAGCTTTGAGATTGTTGTTCTCGGGACGAAGAAGGAGATTCTGTGGCCTCTCGAAGTGAAGCAATGGCAAACCATGGAAATATGGCTATGTGTATTGGAGGAGGAGGAGATGCTTCTTCCATGACTGCCATTGACGTGTGTGCTGTGTGTGGATTGCAGACAAGTATATAAAACCAAATTTGGTTTTTGAGTTTCGAGGTGCTTCAACTTTCTCCCAAAATATTAGGTGAGTGTCCAAATATTTGGGGACACTCTCTTGCATCAATAAAGCTAATAAAATATATATCTATACTCAGACCTTGAAGTGATGGGAGCTGGGAGAGGGTCCCCAAATATAAAAAAAAGTTCTAATGGTGATGTATAAACATAATTTGACCAAGAAAGGATAGCATGTATTTTAGATATAGAACATGATTCACACAAGTTCAAAAGTATAGCTTTGGCATATTCAGACTTCCCACATGCATTAAGAACTCTTATAACATTACGTACAGCTGTGTGACCAAGTCTTTTATGTCATAGTTCAATTGGGTTATAATTTTGTTTATTAGATAATAAGGCATATTTAGATGAATAATCAATATTAGGTAAACCAGAATCAGACTTGCAAAGAGTTAGACTAGTAGTAACACATTTAGACACAAGACATAATGAGTTATTATTATTATTATTGAAATTCACATGCTGATCACAATTGTATATAGCTTTGGAATTACGAGAATTAAATTTGGATTTGCAATGATTTAAAGAATGAGTACTAGAGTCAGATTCTAAACATGATGGAGTAATATGATTGTATTTAGAAATAGCAGAATCAGAATTAAGACATAATGGGTGCTTATCAGTTAAATTCACAAATTGAACACAATTATAAATACATTTGGAATTAAGAGAATTCAAGTTAGATTTGTAAGAAATTAAAGAAGTAATGTTCTTGTCAGAATTGCTATTATTGCATTTCACAATTTGGTCTTTATTACAAGAGGCCGCTAAAATAGTTTATTGTCATTTTGTTGTGCACAAGTACTATAATTCACAAAAGAAAATGAAGAATTACAATTATTAGAATTTACAAAAAACAACAAACATTTCTTATCATCATTTTTAGTAGAAACAGATTTTGGAATAGTCAGTTAATCAAGGACATAAATTTCATTGTTAGATTTGCCTTATAGCAGAATGTCCCTGGAATCTTGATCACAAACAATACAGTGTTTAGGCCAAAACTAAAAAAAGACAGGGTTATCTTCGGCAAATCTTGAAACACTTAGAAGATTTTGAATTATTTCATGTAAAAGATTCGACAATTTAAAAGAAACAAGATTATTTTTATCAACTAAAATAGAGAAGCCTTGATTTTGAATAGAGATACCTTTACCATTACCTACAAATAGTTTATCTAAATCTGAGTTGCTTTGTGAGGAGAACAGCAAATTTGAGGCATCATTAGTAAAATGGAAAGATTCTGCTTCACTAACCGAAAAAAGTACCCATTCAAAGCATAACAAATGTGATATAACCACTGTAATTTTTAGGCAATTCATCAATAATTGCTTAAATATGATCATTTTCTTGTAACTCATAACCAATTGCAAAAAGTGAGTCAACTAGATTTCTAATTTTTACCAAATAATCGGTAATAGTACTATTCGTACCCTTAATAAAATCACTGGCTTAGATTGTTACCAACCCTCTTGCATGACTTCACACATGGCACTTACTACGTGTACAGACATCCTCCCAATCAACATTGTTCATTTCTCTTATGTTTGCTAATTCGATCATTCATTTCTATATATACTCATTTATAAATAATATTTTTCAATTAAGAATTAGCGAAACAAAGTTAAGAATTTAAATTATTATTACAGAGAGAAAAAGAAACTACAAATCTACAATCATCAATGCTAAAAGTATATATTATTTTTACTTCGTTTAATCTTTATGATAAAATACTTTGTTATTAAAATGTAATCATTTTATTATCTTAAGTTCCTAACAAAATTTTACATATTTTTTTATGAATTTTGCTAGGTAACAATGGCTTTTGTGAATAATGTGAACAATGAATTTTAAAATTGGTCCAATAAAGTAAAAACACACTACACCTCCAAATTATCCACCTAAATCTTAATATTAGGATAAGCATCTGCATACCTATTGAATTGAACATCCAATATATTCATTGTTCACATTGTTTAGTATTTTCATTATCTACTAATGGTTTTCAGTAGCTAAGAGAAGGGGGGTTGAATCTTAGCCCCTTTTTTCGCTTAGTAACACTTGCTGTCTTTTAGAACACTTGAGGAGACATTTCTTGTTTTTGTCTCGTGCCTAGTCAAGAGACTTTTTTTTTGTCTCGTAACCAGCTAAGAGATATTTTTTCAGTTTTGTCTCCTACGCAGCAGAATTAGAAATGAAGTAGAAGAGAGAGAGAGAGAATCACACCAAGATGTATCCTGGTTCAGCTGCTAAGTGCAATGCAGCCTACATCTAGTCTCCATCACAACAATGATGGAATTTCACTATAATCACCATGATTACATACACCAATTCTCTCTAGGAACTACCCTTCCTATCTGGGACAAGTCCAGAATCTAACCCAATCCTGAACTTGACTTGGTAACCCACCAAGCTTTCAACTGCTAAGTGCTAACCCAACTTGTAAAGGGATTTCCACAAAATCATGAAACACAATACAGATGTATAAATGACCTCTAAGGACATGTATGGCTTTTTCTTTTAATTTTGTATACTCTACCTTTTTCCACTTTATGACTTTTTCATACAAACCTCACTGTTTGCCTTTTTCCATGAGACTCAAGACAGACAAAACTAAATAGAAAAATACAACTTGAAACACATTGAAGGAGAAGAACTTCTATTAGCTTGAGTAGCTATGAGAACTCTGTGCTTTCACTCTTTTCCTTACTTCAAGCCCTGGCTGTTCTCCCTTATTTATAGAAGGAGAAGCCTTCACGGTTGAATGGACCAAGCTAATCTTCTTCTTCTTCAACCCAAAAATCGGTTCGGCCAGAGAGAGAGGAGAGGAAACCGAATGTAAAACCCAACATGCAATTACCTCTATGTCTTCCCTTCATACCAAGCTTCATCAATCCGGGACTTCTATCTTGACTTGCTCCCCAAGACGGATTCCTAGCCCTTGATGCGTCCTTGATGCTTGACAGCTCCTCCTGCTCTAATCTTCTGCCTTCTCCTCCACGTAGCCACAGTAGCTACCTCCTCTGATGGTTGATCAAAAGTAGAGACGAGCCATGCTTCCAAGGGATCTTCTTCCTCTGACCGAAGTTGATCTCTTCCATTTTTGGGTATGGAGAGCTTGAGATTACTTCACCACATCTTTCCTTTTGTGGTAAAGATCTCAGCTACAACATACTTCAGATTTTATTTTTCTTGATGCCATCATCACAATGGCTTCATGCTTGCTCCTAGCTTCTTCTTCTTTCTTCTGATAGCTTGTTTGTGCTTCCATCTTTCCTGATGGATGTGACCGAATTCTGAAGAGAGAGAAAAGAGAGTAGAAAGAAAAACAAAGCTATAGAAGTAATGAGTGTTACAAAATAAAATCAACTAAAACCAACTTCTCATGCTTTTGCCTAGTAACGTGTAAACTTCAATTAATGCCATCAAATCACTTTGCTTTTTCTCTTTCATGTTATCAAGGCAATTAATACAAGTTAAATGAATTTTGAAATCCACCATATGATGAAAGTGGGTATCCGTTGTAAGCATTGCAATCTTTGCTTTCTTTTCTTTCAATTTTCGGACCAAGCATATTTGGTATTGTACCAAGACTTTATTTTGGGCTTGTTTGCATTCATTCTGGCCCAATTAATAGAATATTGATTCAGCCATAACACCTTAAACATTTTTGAACCAAGGCTGAATATTAGATTCACATTGGGCTTGCTAATTTTTCTTTTTTTTTGGCCCAAAACAAAATCTGCAAATAATCAAAATTATTAATTAGCAAATATGAAATTAAATCTCAAATTAATAATTTTGTAATTAATTATATTAATAATGTTTGATCATCATCAATTTAATTTGGAGTTTTCCAAACTCATCAATCTCCTCCTTAATGACAAACATTATTAAAAATTGAAATGGAAAGAGTAAGGATTAAAAAGTACTCCCTTTTAGGATTAGGATTCCTCCCCCTTTTCAAATGTTACCTATCTCCCCCTAAATATATGCCATTTTACCAAGGAAAGCTTTACCTGTAACTATTAAAATCAAGTTTAAGGCAACTATGTATTTAATATATGAAATATTTAAATTATGTTGAACAGCTTGATTTATGAACAGAAGTGAAGTGATAAACAAAACTAATTTGTTATCATATAAATGATTTTCTGCTCAATAACAAAATGCTTGAGTACAGAGTACATAACAATCAAAAACACATTTGATAATTCCCAAAAATTTGCTGCCAAATCATTTGATTAAATAAACAACATTTTCCAGCCATCATATGAAAGCAAAAATTATCAGTTTATAGCAAGGAAAACATATCAGAGCACAAAAAATTATCATTTAACATAGCAAAAAAATTTTCAATCAAACAAAATTATTCATTCAACATATCAGAGCACAAGGAAATTATCAAAACATAACTAAGTTCCAAATATAGCAAATATTTCAAAAAAACAGATCATAATCATTGGAACATAGAGTTTATGCTCATGGGTGATCGTGAATCACAAATGATTTCGGCCCCTGTTTTTTTCAATTTTTCTAACTTTTCCTCCTCCTTTTGTCATCAATGGGGAACCTGCAAAGAACAAATGACAATGGTGTACAATAAACAGAACCAGAACCAGAATATCCAAGGTTTTAACAAAACAACAATGGTCCAGAGTATTGGTCTAGAGTATCCAACAGCCTACAAAATACCAAAATAATCCAAACAGAACCAGAATTCAACAAGAGACAAATAGATCAATCATCAGACATGTTATACTTAGAGCCAGATGCATCATCCTCATCGGCAGCCCCATTTCTTTTTCAAGATTTTGAAGCATCATATTTACTCTTTTTTGCATTTGGTCCATACTTTTTCATTTTCATATGCTTGCTTTCGAGCAGCCTTGTAGGATTGCACCATCAATTTTGACATATTGGAGAACTCAGTGAGGACCTCCTTGATGGATTCTGCAACCTTTGCTGGCTCGGCTGGGCGGCTTTCAAGATCACTATCAGAATATGCAGTTGGCACAGAGCATTTTCTTTTGTTGCCTTTCATAGAACCCGAAACTCCTCCTCCTTTAATTGTGGAAACTTTATTTTCTACATCCTCATTTGTTAAATCAACATTAAAATATTCAAATATGCATGTAAGAAAGATTCCATAGGGAAGATTAGCCTTTTTGTTACTTCTAACACACTCCCACATGTGTCTCACCATGAGATATGCAAAAGAGATAGGAGATGAAGTAATAATATCAAAAAGCACTAAAGTATCAGAAACAGTTACTCTGTGGTATGAACCGCTCTGAGGCATTAGAATGTGAGTGATGATTCTGTGAAGAAGCGCTCTTTCAGGACCAAGAGCCTTGTGAGTCAGAATTGTGCCATCCAAAGCAGAGAAGTTTTCGCAAGTTTGATTCAAGGCAATCTGGTACGTGACCCCCAATTGCGAGTCCCATTTTTTGGTCATATAAGCAGCTGCGCCTTCATCAACATATCCCAAGGCAGCATTGATTGTTTCTCTGTTCAGAGACATGTGAACCCGCTTGACATACGAATGGATTGCGCTATCAATAAAACTCATGTTCCCATAGAACTTGTGAACCAGGGCAGGGTACACAGGTTTTTGAATGGTGAACAAGGGAGTCCATTTCAAATTTTCAAAGAGAGTGACCAAGTTGATTCCTTTTGCAGCAAGGGATTCCAAGTTCACTATGTGGGATGCACATAAGTGATGCTTCTTCAGGACTTCATTATAAAACTCATATGAAGCACATGAATTAAATCTGCTTGGATCAAAGTGTGAGTGACCTTTGTTGAATTTATTCTTGAAATCAAGTGATTCCAGATTTGGTGGTTCCCTGGTGTTACGAAGCACGTAGCCTTTGGTACGCTGAGAGCTATGACCAGAAGCATGAGGGGTTGCTTTCTTTGGTGGTGAATGAGGCAGAGATGATTAAGACTCCTCTTCTTCTTCTTCCACAATTGGTTCTTTATCCTTTCCAATCTTCTTTCAAGATGAAGTTCTCTGGGCAATAACCTTTCTTCTCATGGTTTCGGTTGAGTAGGAGGAAGGGGATGAGGAAGATGTAGAGTGTATGTGGATGTGGGTATGTGTTTGAAGGGTAGAAGATAATGGAGGATTTTTTGTGAGAGGGGTTCGGCTACTTCTCTTTGATGCAACCTTCTTTTTCATGTTATGAAAAATAGAGAATGGAGAGGGAAGATGAAGAGAGGCCGAAGTGAGTGAAGAGAGATGAGAGGTTATGAGGACATTTAATGTTGAGTGGAGAGGGAAGATTAAGTGAGTAATGGGCATTAAGTGGCACGGTTATCCAAGGAAAGAATTTTTAAAATTAAAACTTGAGAGGTTAGCTCCTAGAATCAAGGGATGAGGGAAGGAAAAAGATTTTGATGTGACAACAACTCCTTTCTACAAGATTTAATATGACAACTTCCCAAAAGTATGATTAAATATTTGAGGAACTCAAAAAGGACAAGAACGGGCTAGAGTTATGGATGGTCAAGGAAGATTTGGTTGGGCCCATGATCATTAATATTAGAGTGAGTCTCCCCCTTGTATCAATGCTAGTTCATTACGTCCTTAATTTTGTCTCCTGATTTCCTACGAGACAAAACAAACAGAATCAGAAAATTCACAATTTCTCAACAGCATTTAAATCTATCATTCCCAAGCTGTTCCTTAATGAACAGAATATGTCCTCACACAGAGGTTTTGTGAAAATATCAACAAGTTGTTCTTCGGATTTCACAAATTGAATGTCAATAGTTCCCTTTTGCACATGTTCTCTAATAAAATGATATCTAATTTCAATGTGCTTAGTTCTAGAGTGCAATACAGAATTTTTAGATATATTTATTGCACTCATATTATCACAAAACAAAAACGATGATGTGACAGAATAAATTTATGATACCTTTTTATTTGTCCATTTAAAACAGTACAGGGCAACAGGCAGTGATACGCAGGAAACAACAGGAGCGTTATCCCGTCTAAATGCTCTGGTATGATGGTGCAGGCTTTATTCTGGGACTTCCAATCTGAATTATTTTTTTACAAGATACTATGTATATTTCTCTCCTATTTTTTTGTCCTTCCATTCTATATTCATAAATCATAACGATCTTTGCAGATAGAAGATGTCATTGTTGTGGAAAGTGGACCAAGTGTGGCAAAAAAAGATGTATTTATGATTGTTAGACATGCCAAATATGGGCCTAAAAAAGGTGGTGGTGCTCCACGAAAATTTCAAGATGCTTTGGAGATGGCTCTTAAGGCTCAGGAAGATAATGCGGAATCATTAACAACTAGTTCTAGTGATTCTATCGAACATGGGAAGCACAGTTCTACTAAATATGGGTTTGAAGCTGCAGAGGAGGTGGGAGGATCAGAGAAAAATAGCAGAGACTGGAATAATGCTTGTCCTTCTGATTACCAAAACATTACCACAAGTGATTCGGTGTCTCCGCCTGAGCCAGAAAATAGGTATAAGAGAGCTGACGGTAACAAGGTTCAATCTCATGCACAAGCACCTCCTGCTGCAACTGAGAATAGATACCAAAGAGCCGAGCTAAGAAACTGATACCAACAAACATCATCGAATAATACAGGTTTCAACAATAGAGGTCCTGGAACAAGGGATGCAGCAATATATTCCTCCTGCAGGATCACGATACTCAAGGCCTCCTAACACCAATCAAAGAGGCCCTGGAGAACAAGGTGGACAAGCAGGGATGCATAGAAACATAGAAGGGAACCCTCAGGATTCTACTCAGAATCCGTTCGGTCGTGACTCCTGGTAAGGTGTTATGCGTCAAACAGAGGAGTGTTGTATCAAAGTTATGGGCAAATGTGTTCCAAACCCAATGTCACTCACCTATTTAGAAACAAATGAAGCAATGGGTGTACTACCCCATATCAGCTGAATTAAGCTGAGGCTTTTACAACATCTAGATAAGTAATTATTGCTTGGAGGAGCACATTTTTTAATTTATGTTTAACTATAGAGATGGGGTGTTACTACTACCCCAGTAGAAATTTTGATATATGTATCCTGTTTTTCACCCACTAAGAACAGGCAATTGTTTGATGTGGCTTTGTTATTTTTCATTTCAGAGCCTACCAATAAGTTCAACTTTGAGATACTATGTACTAATAATGTCATCTCAGTTCTTTTGTTTAATGGATGCTTTGATTGGGTTAATCTCTTAAAGAGTAACTCCTAAATTTATTACCTTTTATACGAAGGATAAGGCAGAGTTTTGACTTTTGAGTGAGTGTAAGCAAAGCATTGAATTGGGTAGGAGAATTTATTATGGAGATAAAACTTAAAAAAGGATAATCTAGATTCCAGTGCATGAGCATTTTCTGTTAATGTAAGGTTTGGAGAAAGGTTGCTCCTAAAGTGTCTAATACAAGTAGCTTAAATTATAAAAAATTCAAATCAAGAATAAGTGAACTAAATCATACCTTGATTTAGATAGATAATATTTTACTAAATAAAAAATGTAGTTTTTTTTAACGTAATTATAAAACGAAAGAAAGAAGAAAATCCTCTTTTATTAATTACCATGACCTTTTTCTTGTTTTTAATTATATACATTTTTAATTTGAATACAAATATTTTAACTATTATGATTCATGAGAAAACACGTATCAACACAATCCATTTCACTTTTATTCTTTTGGACCGAATTTAGTTATTCTCATTACCAAAACCTTTTTGTTTTCAGCGGCCTTTTCCTTTTTTATTTACGTATATTTATTAATTTCAATTCAGATAATTTGACTACTATGGACAAAGAGAAATTCTCCACATACAAGCGTTTTCCCATACAAGTCATACAAGTCATTTATTTTTTCTTCTTTCTCCATGCCTCCTCTTCTTCTTCTTCTTCCTTTTCTTCTTCTTCTTCGTTTTTGAAGTGTTTCATCTTCATCGTCGTGTTTCTCCTCGTTCTTCTTGACTGCACGTTTTTCATCTTCCTCCTCATCTTCTGCACCTTCTTCTTCTTCTTCTTGCTGCACGTTCTTCTTCCTCTTCCTCTTCTTCTTCTTTTCTTTCATTTCTTGCCTTCTCTTTTTCCTTCATTTACGTGCTTTTCTCTCTGTTTTCTTTCTTCGTTATTCTCAATTTCCATTGTTTTTTGACATCAAGCTCCAAAATCGTTTTTGAAGAAGAAGAAGCAGTAGAAGATGAGGAGGAGAAAGAGAAAGAGTTCTGAATTATGCATAAGGTGTACTTCAACGAATTTTGGGTGTATTTCTTAAATCCTTTGGGTGTATTTTCGTAATCCTTTGGGTATATTTCTGTAACCCTTTCGATGTATTTCTATAATCGTTTTGGTAAATTTCTGTAACCGTTTTGGTGTATTTCTGTAATCCTTTGGGTGTATTTATGTAATCGTTTGGGTGTATTTCTGAAGTTCCATTATCTTCAAAACGATTTCAAAACTTGATTTCAGAAACCATGAAAATCGAAAAAAAACGAAGCAAGAATATTGGTGATAAATGCAGATAAAACAATGAATGAAAAGGCAAAGAGAGAACGCACGAAGGAGATTAAATTTGGCAAGAAACTCGTTTTTATGGAGGAAGAAGAAGAAGAGTAGGAGAAGAAGAAGGAGAAGAAGAAGGAAGAGGAGGAGGAGGAAAAGGAGGAACGCGAAGCACGCCATAGAAATCGTATATGGGTCAGCGTGCTTTTTATTAAGTTTCTCCCAACTTGTATGACTTATAAACCAAATGACTTGTATGTGTAGTATTCCTCATGGACAAAAGGCATATCAAAAGAATCTGTTTTTCTTTTATTATTATGTTAACCACAAATTAGTTTTAATAAATAACATATATATTCAATGAATGTTGCATAAAAAGAGATCCTACCTATTAAATTTAATAATGTATATTAAAAGCAAACTAAATAATGGTTGGTTTTGAAATTCTGAATAGATTGCAAAGATTTATTTCCTAGTAAAATAATATTTCTACAATCATACTTAGATTAAGCCAACGGATAATTATCATTGATTGCTATAATATTAATTAGATTGAAGGAAAATTTTCAACCTTTTATGGTTCTCCTGATGTTAGTAAAACAATAATAAAAAATGATATTGTTTAATTTTATATTTATAATTTTATGTATATAATATATATAACAAAGGCACCACCACCTCATTTCCTTCATCATTACCTTCACCACTACCACCACTATACCTCTATTATCATCTTCTTCACATAAAGCAACAACAACAACAACAATAGAAAAAGTAATTTGTCTCAGACCACCGCACCACCACCGGTGACCACCAAGCTGTCACCCCTCACTCGATTTCCTCTCTTCTTCCTCTCTCTCACCCCTTCTCACCCATATTCCCTTCTCTGCTCCTCTGCATAACCACCGCCGCGGCACTCAACAGTCACTAGCGCTGTCAAGTCCCACCTAACCTCTACTCGCTGCCACCCGCGTCCTTTCCCCCTTTCTTTCCTCTTCCACCCTTTCTCTCTCTCTTTCTTCTTCTTTCCCTCGCCTCATCTCCGCGAGCCTAGGACCACCGTCGCCTTCTGTTTTCGCCGCCTTTCGCAACCCTAGAGCCGCCGCCGCTGCCTGATTGCTACCGCTGCCTCAACTCGTTCCAGCTAGCCCTCCATCTCTCGTTGACACAGAGCTCCGATTCAACCCCTGTCTAGTCCGCGGTTCCACTCGTTCTTTCCCAATCTGCAAACCTAGAGACCACTGAACCTACATCACGCAACCATTCGAAGAAGTAGAAGACAGAGAGAAGCAAAACACAGAAGGGAAGAGAGAGAAAGAGAGAGAGAGAGAGAGAGAGAGAGAGAGAGAGAGAGAATGTTCAAAATGGATAGAAGACAACCACTAGTTGACGGACTCTGGCGGCGGCGACGAACTCAGAAAATGAAAGGAGAGAGAGAGAATGGGGTTAGTGGTGGTGGTGGTGGTGGATGGAAAAAGATGATGCAGATGATGATAAGGATAATTTGGGGTTTTATGTGATTTTTTAGTGTTTGGATAATTTTGTTATATGAAACTCATATTTTATAGGTACAAATAATAATTTACTTTTTTTATGGATAGATGTGCCAGCGTTTTCAACTTTTGTGAGTACAAATGGTAGTTTACTCTAAAATAATATAAAAGTTAAAATTTAGAGTTATTTAACTTATACAGTACCTTAAAAAACTATATTTTATAATAATTTTATAAAAAACGTTATTTTAATTTTAACAACACTTTTTAAGAGGTAACATAATCGTAATAAATGATTCATATATATATAATCGTTGAGTTTGAGATGATCCAAAGACTCCTTGTTTTCAGTGTTGCTCCATCAGACTCCATGGTTCGGTGTTCTTTGAGGAAACCCACTGTTGAATTTGAACTGGTAAAACATCCTTGTTATCTCTATGTAGAACACTATCACCAATATGTCTCAGATCACAACATCATCATCATCATCATCATCATCATCATCATCATCATCATCATCATCATCATCATCATCATTATCATTTTTGGTCAGCAACAACAACAACAACAACAACAATCATAATAATAAGAAGAGTTGTTGCACAACAACACTTGTTAGCAGCAGCAGCATCTCCCATTTATGCAACGATTTGCTCTCAGAAATCTTCACAAGGCTCCCTTTTCGATCAACAACAATATGCAAATGCGTCTTAAAGAGCTGGCTCGAATTGATTTCAACTTCTTACTTCATTGGCCAGTTCATGGCGACACAACAAAAGTTCTATGGTGCTAGCTTGGTTTTTCTATCACCACATCAACTCATGCTAACTTTTCCTCCAGGCCCTTACGATGATAGTGATAACGATGATGATTTAGAACATGATCATCAGAACAAAAGGATTCTAATTTCCCCTGAGGTTTTCATCAAAGGGACAGTGTGTGGTTGTTCCATGAATGTTTTCTTGTGTAGTGACAACAGGTACACAAGTGGCTATGGTTATTTCCTCCATGACCCCATTAACAAGGAATCCTTCAAGCTCCCTTCGCTCGAGGTGAAGAAGGAGTGTCTTCATGCTATTGGCTTTACATGTGATCCATATTATTGTAATGACCCTAAAGAGGATTCAAGGAGAAACTATCTTGATCCTAGGAAGTGTTTCAGGGTGGTAAGAATCAATTCCTTCATTGCAATACGCTATGAATTCGAGGTTGATGTTTGGTCCTCAAAGACAGGGAACTGGAGACAAAAGACTGTGATATTAGATGATGGTTTTGCTTTTGCTCCTCACTGGTCAATGAGTTTTGCATATGAAGGAGGATTGTATTTCATGGGTAGGACTAGTATATTTGTTTATGATCCTTATGGACTTAATGGTGAGACACTTGATTACCCTTATGATTCTGACCCAATGAACATTATGAGCTTTGGTTTTCTTGGAACTTCTTGTGGAGACTTGAGGATTGCTGAAATTGGACACAATTATATTAAGGTTTGGGAGTTGGTGTCGAATGACTGGGAATTATTACACCATGTTGATTTCTCCGGACTTTTGCCAAATGAGTTTTGTGCTGATTACTATAAGCGTGTGGGGGGTTTTCACCCACATGAAGGGGAGACTGTGTACTTGTACTCTTTTAATGAAGGAATTTATGTTACAAATCTTGAGACAATGAAATTTACCTACATCCCTGGATATCAGAAATCTGATTTGAGTCCATTTCATTTGGAGTTGCCATTGTGGTCATCGAAGGATTTCTTTTAGTCATAGTTTGTTACTTGTAGATTTCAGAACTTTTTCTTTTAGTCATAGTTTGTTACTTGGTAGATTTTATGTCTTGAATAATTTGATTGTACTTTACTGTAGATTTACATGTATTATCATATGATACGATTAGTAAACAAATGATGAGAAAGGACCAAATCTTATTGAGTTGTATTCCGCCTACTTATTTTTTCATGTAGAGAAGAGTGCATTAAACATAAGATTAGGTGACTACTTAATTAAGATTTATTGAGGGACAAATGATAAATAATTATTAGATATTTTCATTTCATATTAAGTGTCTCATTCTAATTTTACACAAGTATTAAGACAATTATTATATTTTATTGAAAGTATAAACAATCAAAAGATAAAGACAAAATTATCCCAAAGTCTATCTTCTAAATTTTCCTTCCTATCTAATATTAGAAGATATAATATATAAAAAATAATTGCTGACTTCTTGAAGTTAGAAAATGATACTTTATTTGTAACAAAACTAAAAATGAAAAGAAATTGAAAGAATAGATCACAAGTGATTTTTTTATTAAGTGCTTTTGAAATCATACATTAAAAAGAAAACTTGATTTTGTCATCGATATTTATTTCAGAGATAACAAGATGAAGTCTTTTAAATGTGGTCATCTAGAAACCAAAATACCAAACGGAAGGTATTCAGAACCCTAGTCCAAGTGAAGAGTGAGGCAAGTCACTAACCATTGAGGAATGATTCCGAGGCTCTAATGTTTTTGTGCCTATATGTCACCTTTTTGTCCTATTGGACAAGTTGATTATCGGCCGTCGCCACCTTAACTTTATACGAGTGATCTCGAAAGTATCACCAGTCGCCGTCTTAACTTTATGAGATTGACTTTAACTTTATGCGAGTGATCTCGAAAGTATCGCCAGTCGCCGCCTTAACTTTATGAGAGTGATTTCCGAAGAAAACCCGTACCGTGAGATTAAATGTGAAGTGTTTGGGTTTGTTGTATGGTACTTAGGATCGGGTGTTGTTCAATCCATCTAACAAAAAAAAAATAAGTTTGCAAGTGCTACGTTTCATGGTAGTTTCAATTCAAGGTTTTGGCCCATGCTCAAGGTCCCATGTGCTCTATTTCATCCAATTTGTGATTCCAGATTTACCTTAAACTATCATGTTTCCACAAAAGGGTAAACATGGGATAGACAGAAGAAAACACTAGAAACAAAAATTGAGTTATTCTTATTTTAAAATGCATAGTATACCAAAGACAATTAGAAAGCTTAAACTATGACACTATGACTATGAGGCATAAATGCTTCACCCCTTCATTTCGTTGACTTTCATCACCTTGTAACTTTATGCGAGTGATCTCGGAAGAATACTGCAGCATGAGATTAGTACTTGCAGAAAGATAAAGGCTAAAAACTACTAGATACAAATGAAGACAGATTTAAGATATTTTTGTCCTTAGCACTTCTAGAAAAATATCTTCACACGTCACCACGAGTAGGGGTGGCGAAACGGGTTGAACCCGCCGGGTCAAACCGCCAAAACCGCCAAAAACGACGGGTCGGGACGAGATTTTGAACCCGCCAAAATTTAAAAACCCGCCAAAACCGCACCGCCAAAACCGCGGGCCAAGGCGGGACGTGGCGGGCTGGCCCGGCGGGCTGACATATTTTTTTGTTTAAGGGTAATTTCGTAAATTTGCAAGTGATATATAAATAGGAAAATTAGGTTTTCCTTCTCCTCCTTCCCACAAACAGCCGGCCCTAGCCCCCTAACCCTTCGTCCCTTTCCCTTACAGCCTTACTAGTTACTCCTTTGATCCTTTCCCTGACCGGCGACCCTGACTCCCTGAGATGCCAGAGACGGTGAGACCTCAGACCGACGAACCTTGACCCCCGGCTTCATCCTTCAACAGCTCAGCTCCCTCACTCATCGACTCCTCGTCAGACCCACACCCGTGACACCCACACCCACACGGTGCTACTGTGGACTGCAGAGCTGCCTCGCCTCGGTGCCTCCTGCTCAGCCTGTCAGCCACACCCACACGGCAGATGGCACATCCACACGGCCACACCCGACCTAACGCAGTAACGCCGGTCACTCAGTTCAGCCACACCCACATCCCCGCCGGCCAGACCTTTCGCTGACCCACTCCCTCCTCACTCGCTCCTCCTCACTCCTCAGCAGCTCGGCTCCCTCCTCACTCGCTCCTCCCTGCGGCGGCCTTTCCTCACTCGCTCCTCTCTGGCGCCTCTGCCTTTCGCCTTCCTTTCTCTCCTTCTGTCGCCGTCGGCAGCTTTGTCTCGTCGGTGCCTCTGCTTGGCGGTTCTGTGACTGGCGGACTCCTGGAATCGCTCCTCTCTCCTCCTCTTCCTGCTCGACGGCTCTGCCATTACAGTAAGTGATTTACATTTTCCATGTCAATTTGTTCAGCCTGATTTGAGTTTTCTGCAACTGGGTATTATTGTTTGATTATGTTTGAATATTGTTTTTCTGCCTGATTTGAGTTGTTTGATTATGTTTGAATATTGTTTTTCTGCCTGATTTGAGTTTTCTGCAATTGGGTATTATTGTTTGATTATGTTTGAAACTTTGAATATTGTTTTTCTACCTGATTTGATTATGTTTCTGCAACTGGGTATTATTGTTTGATTATGTTTGAATATTGTTTTTCTGCCTAATTTGAGTTTTCTGCAACTGGGTATTATTGTTTGATTATGTTTGAAACTTTGAATATTGTTTTTCTGCCTGATTTGATTATGTTTCTGCAACTGGGTATTATTGTTTGATTATGTTTGAATATTGTTTTTCTGCCTGATTTGATTATGTTTCTACAACTGGGTATTATTTAGTTAGTGCTAAATTACTTATTAATTATGTTTGATTATTGTTTGAATATTTTTGACTGATTTAAACATTTTTATGTATTGAGATTATTTAGATTGAGCTGTTGATTCTGCAATGGATAATTCTGTCTCTATGGAAGTTGATGGTGGGAATACAACACAAAATCCTGAAAATATGGAAATATCTGAAACGACTGAAGATATTAAAAAGAAAAAGGCGAAGGCAACAACATCTGATGTGTGGAGATATTTCACAAAGCTTGGACCTGGTGATGATGGAATAGATCGTGCTCAATGTGATGGATGCAAACAGAAGTTTAAGGCTGGTGGTAAACAATATGGGACATCGACACTTAAGCGTCATTTGGACAGGTGCGTGAAAATAGACTTCGAGGATATTGGTCAAACTTTGATAGAAATGCAAAATAAAATGGGGGCTCTCAAGATAGATAATCATGTATCGCGTGAGATGTTTGCTGCCTTTGTGATTGATTGTGATGTTCCCTTTTCTATTGTTGATAATCAGAAATTTAGGAATTGGGTAAAATACATCAGTCCAACTCTAGGCCTAATTACTAGAAATACTCTTAAGGAGGATGTGCTGAAAATTTACTTAAGGGAAAAAGATAAGCTTAAAAGTACTTTATTAGCCATTCCTAATAGAGTTTGTTTGACTTCTGATTTGTGGACATCCATCACTACAGAGGGTTATTTATGCCTAACTGCTCACTTTGTTGATTTAAATTGGAAATTGCAAAGTAAAATTTTGAGTTTTTGTCATATGCCTCCTCCTCACACGGGATTTGAATTGTCTTCCAAGATTTTTGAGCTTTTAAATGAATGGGGAATTGAAAAGAAGATTATGACTCTTACACTAGATAACGCATCTGCTAATGATACATGCCAAGATCATCTGAAAAGTACATTAAATATGCATGATTGGTTGTTGTGTGATGGGGAGTTCTTTCATATCCGATGTTCTGCTCATATCTTGAATCTTATTGTGCAAGATGGATTAAAAATTGCTCATGATGCACTGGATAAGATTAGGGAAAGTGTGAAATATGTGAGGGGATCAGAGAGTAGAATGATAAGGTTTAAAAAATGTGTTTCAGCGATTCAGGGTTTGACTTTTACAAGTGGGTTGCATCTAGATGTTACTACTCGATGGAATTCTACGTACATTATGCTCGAAAATGCTATCAAGTATCGGAAGGCCTTTGAGTATTTGAAGGCAACCGACCATGCTTATAAATATTGTCCTTCGGTTGATGAATGGGGGAGAGCTGAAAAGATATGTGAATTTTTATACCCCTTTTATGAAACTACTAATTTGATTTCTGGCACATCTTACCTTACTTTAAATTTGTATTTTCTACAAGTCTATCAAATTCAATGTGTTTTGATGGGAAGTTTGAGAAGTGAAGATGAGCTTCTAAGGAGCATGGGAGAAAAGATGATGAACAAATTTAAGAAATATTGGAAAAAGTATAGTGTCATTCTTGCATTTGGTGCTATTCTTGATCCTAGACTTAAGATTTCTACTTTAGAGCTTATGTACGAAGAGATTGATGTTGAGACTGCAAAAGGGAAGGTGGAACATGTGAAAAAGAAATTATATAAGCTTTTTGAAAAATATGACAAGAATTCTCTTCCAACTGTTCAAGCACAAGGACCTAGTAATCAATCTTCATCCATGGCCCATACCCCTGAAAGTGCAAGCAAGAAACGACTTGCGATTGTTGGCGTAAGTAATGTCTAACATATTTAAATTCTCTTATTAATTGTCATTATTCTATCCTAACAAGATGTGCTTATTTCTATTTTGATAGAAATTGATGAAACGTAACCATCAAGCTGAGGTCTCTAGTGGAAAGAATCCACTTGATACATACTTGGAGGAGCCACTTTTGTCAAAGGATTGCTTTGAAGATTTAGATGTTTTGGAATGGTGGAAATTATATGAGAGTCGTTATCCGAAGTTATCAATCATGGCACGTGACTTATTGAGTATTCCAATTACTACGGTTGCATCGAAATCTGCCTTTAGTATTGAAGCTCATGTCATTAACAAATATAGAAGTCGAATGTTGCCAGAAAATGTTGAGGCTGTGATTTGTACTCGCAATTGGAATAAAGGCTTTGTTGATGGTAATTACATTGTTAGTTACTAATTTAATATTTATATGACATTTAAGTATTTATATCTTGTTCTAAATTCGGGTATTCTTCTAATTGTAGGTGAAGGCGAAGGTGAAGATGTGAATCCTCAAGGTGCTAGGCGAGGCGGTGTTTCAACTTCTGGATCAGATTCAAATTTTGTTGATTTAGAAGTTGATAATTGATTTATGTGTGTTGATTTAAGATTTTTTTGGGTATCTTGTTGATTTATGAATTATGTTGTGTTTTGTTTTAATTATAGTAGGATTTATGTGTGGATTATATGTTTGTTTTGTTATTATTATGCAGTTATGTTTGAGACTTTGAGACTTATTATTTGTTATGTTATTTTTATTATTGTTAATTTCAATCAAAAAAATTATTATGGTTAATTATAATTTTTTTATGGATTAATAATTAATTTAGAATATTACTCTATATATTAAAAAACTAATTCGATAAAATAATTTTATTATAAAATAAAATAATTGTTAGTTCTTAGATCGTTAAATTTAATTTTATCATAAAAAAAATTGGTTAAAAAAAAAAGAGGCGGGTCAGCCCGCCAGCCCGCCCTTTGGCGGGGCGGGGTAGCAAGTTGAGCCCATATCAGTTAGGCGGGGCAGGCCAGCCCGCCCCATATTTGGGCGGGCTTTGGCGGGGCGGGGCGGGCCAGCCCGTTTTGCCACCCCTAACCACGAGTGACAAGCAGCATATGAATGGCATTCAAAAACCATCTAGGGGTGTGCATGGCCCGGTCCGACCCGAAGACCCGGTCTGACCCCAAACACTTTAGGGACCTAAACATAAGATTAGGTAACTACTTAATTAAGATTTATTGAGGGACAAATGATAAATTATTATTAGATATTTTCATTTTATATTAAGTGTTTCATTTTAATTTTACACAAGTATCAAGACAATCATTGTATTTAATTGAAAATATAAAGAATCAAAAGAGAAAGACAAAATTATCCTAAATTCTATCTTCTAAATTTTCCGTTCTATTTAATGATAGAAGATATAATATATAAAAATTAATTGATGACTTCTTGAAGTTAAAAAATGATACTTTATTTGTAACGAAACTAAAAATGAAAAGAAATTGAAGGAATAGATCACAAGTGATTTTTTTTAATAAGTGTTTTTGGAATCATACATTAAAAAGAAAACTTGATTTTGTGATCCATATTTATTTTAGAGATAACAAGATGAGGTTTCTTAAATGTGGTCTTCTAGAAACCAAAATACCAAACAGAAGGTAGTCTAGAATCTTAGTCCAAGTGAAGAGTGAGGCAAGTCACTAACCTTTGAAGAATGATTCTGAGGCTCTAATATTTTTGTGCCCATATGTCACCTTTTTTCTTATTCGACAAGTTGATTATCGGCCGTCGCCACTTTAACTTTATGCGAGTGATCTCGGAAATATCACCAGTTGCCGCCTTAACTTTATGAGAGTGCCACCTTAACTTTATGCGAGTGATCTCGGAAATATCCCCAGTCGCCGCCTTAACTTTATGAGTGCCACCTTAACTTTATGCGAGTGATCTCAGAAGTATCGTCAGTCACCGCCTTAGTGATCTCAAAGAAAAACCCGTACCGTGATATTAAATGTGAAGAGTGTTTGGATTTGTTCAATCCATCTGACAAAAAAAAAAGTTTGCAAGTGCTACGTTTTTCCAGGTTTTGGCCCATGCCCAAGGTCCCATGTGATCTGTTTCATCCAATTTGTGATTCCAGATTTAACTTAAACTATCATGTTTCCCCAAAGGGGTAAACATGGGATAAACAGCAGAAAACACTACAGACAAAAATTGAATTATTCTTATTTTAAAATGCATAGTATGCTATGACTGAGGCATAAATGCTTCACCCCTTCATTTCCTTGACTTTCATCACCTTGTAACTTGATGGGAGTGATCTCGGGGAAATACTACGGCATGAGATTAGTACTTGTAGAAAGATAAAGGCTAAAAACTACTAGATACAAATGAAGACCGATTTAAGATATTTTTGTCCTTGGCACTTTAGAAAAATATCTTCACACGTCACCACGAGTGACAAGCAGCATGTGAATGGCATTCAATAACCAGCTAAAATTATACAATAGAGGTTGGTAACTGTTGAGAGATTGTTATGAAACTAGACAATTTTGTTCTCAAGTTTCCTTAATTCGTGCCTTCTTGAAACTTCATGCAAGTGATCCCAACATTCGAGTTCACACCGTCTTGAGACTTCGTGTCGGCAATCCCGGAGGGAATTCTGTAACCCGTAACATAAGATTAATGCTTCAACAAATTTAAACCTGCAACCTAGCTAGTGTTCGCCAACAGATTTTGGCCAAAATTATCACACACACTCGTATGGTTTAATTTTGATGCACTATCAAAAATAAAAAGTTTGAACAGGTGTTCAAGTTTGTCTTGCCAAATCATTTGAAGTCTTTTGAGTGAATCACCCAATACCTTGAAAATCTTACCAATAAAAATATGTGGTTGAATGGCAATGTAAGACTCATACACTGAACTCATCAAAATTAAGTTCAAAATGAAAAGAAAAATGCCATATTCAATTCTGATATTACTTTATGTTCTGTCTTTAGAATAGAGCCTCTAAATGCTTAAGGTATTTTTACATGCCACCACAAGTAAAAAGGAGATATCCTAATAACACTCTAAAACTTAACTAAGAATGCACATCAATCAATGAACCGAGAGATGTTTGTAACTTAAATATTCAGCCACCATGTTTCCTTAATTCTTGCAGTCATGTAAGTTCATGGGGATGATTTCAGAGGAAATTCCAAGTTGCTTTAAAAAAGATATATATCTAAGCTCATTTGTTAGATGAAACAAGCAGACGACACATCTAATAGGAATGTTTATTAAACATTACATAGATAGACACACCATGAGATAATGTGAATTATTACAACTATAGGTGCATCAACATAACTAAATATATATTTAATATTATTCGCAAAAAGTGTTTTATCTTGGTGCCAAAATTGTGCACCAACAATGGAACTGTATAATTAACAAGCCACAATAAGATCATTACTATATCAAGAATAGGTAAAGTACCATTAAAATTTATAGGCATAACACTCCAGGTATATTACATAATTCTGACGACCTTAAAAACAGATTTCTTGCCCAGTCCCAAAATCTATTCAAGATTAATGAATGAGTATATTATACATTTCTTTAATTTGTAATTTCAATTTAAGATTCCAAACATGGGAGACAAGGGAAAGATAACATTTCCCATTAAAAAAGTGAAGAAAGCTCTTATAAATGCTAAGAAATCTCCTCTAACACTCTTCCATTCATTTCGATATACCATATACTTTTGTTAACAAATTTATTTGACCCTAAATATCATTGAGGAAAACAAAACAAAGAAGAGATTATCATCACAGCAATATGAACCTGATTATGAAGAGATTATCATCACAGCAATATCATCACAGCGCCATATAGGGGAACTAATCGTATATTACACTTAACAATATCAAATTTGATAATCATTTCTTGAATCAAAGATAGGTTGAGGTTTAGAACTCACATTCATGTCATAGAATCAGAACAAATAAGCTATTGCCACCCCTGGTGTTCTCCCAAGTCCAGCAGTACAATGCACATAAACTCTTCCTTTTTCCTCTGAGATTGTCCATTCCAATGATAAGACTGCTTTAGGTAGAATATTTTGCAAGGAGTTTGGATCAAAGTCTATATTGCCTAATAAAATAGATTTATAAAATATATCAAGCTATGAATTATAATCCAGTCTCAGAAAAGCAAGCAAAGCATTTAACAAACTTACAACTCTTTCAGAAAAAGGTTTTCTAACCATATGTGAATGTCACTATAAATGCACCTCCTATTGATATTATGCTTCCCACAATTTTAGCTTGGGTTGTTCTAGTTTTTACATCTATCTTTTCCATCCTTAAGTTGTGGTAGTAATAGCATTGTAAACAAACAAAACACGGAACAAGAATGGATAATAGGGTAAGATACTAAGATAGTGATTCAGAAAGAAATTATTAATTACATCACTTATATATGTAATATTGATCATTTATTCCAACTGTAATTAATAAATACAAAACAAGATAACTTTGATTTGACTTGGACTGATTTTTATTATCTTCTGAGCATTTTTGTTTTCATTTTTCTTCTTCTTTGAAACACCTTTGAGCAGCAAATGATGATTGTACAGGTTAGAATTTTGTCAAATAAATCCATAAATTGAGAAAGAGAAAGGAACCTGCAAATGATAACAAGTATGACGGTGAAAGCAGGAATGAGGTTACTGATAGCTGAGGAAAGTGGGATTACTGTAACTAATTCCAGCATAGCCCAGCATCTGTGATGAACATCTGCAAAAAATTCACAACAATTAAGGGTGAAAAGAGCCTTAATGATGGTGAATTCCAATAGTCAACTCAAAGAAAAGGGTATATATAGGAATAGTTAACTTACCCTATGACCCCAAGCAGGGCAATTTTGGAAATGATTGAGAAACTCAGTGGAGGAACCACTCTTGATCTGCAAAAACAAGATGAATTCATATAAATCCATCAAGTGTTGATGTTTTTTCACAATGTATTAACCAGATAGGAAAAATTAAAATTTCTATCTCATGACAATGCCATTATGCAAGATAAGTTGGCCATTGTTGTATATACTTTCATAAAATTCAGAGTGGGAGTCTATTTTCTCAACAAAATTGACTGAAATGCAGGCTTCCCCAATATTCTACATCCTTATCTTGCTGCAAATTCAGAATGTATGTCACCCCCTCTTCCTTCTTGAGGTGATCGATGTCTTCAGGTTTCTGTGGTTGGGATCCCACAATGAGATTGTCAGTTATAAGTGTGTAATTCAAACCTGAAATAAATCAATCACAGATTGCATCAGCAGCAGAAATCATATTACTGTGCTATGCATTTTATAAAATAGACCCAAATTAATACAGCACTAACTGTTCCTTCTAGCACCTTATACAAAATGCAAGTAATTAACAAAGGAAACCCATTATTATATCAAACAGTTGGCAGTCATAACTAACAAAGAGGGAAAAAAGAGGAAACTAACCCAGATCGTGGTGATACTCATAAGGATTCCTCATCATCCTCTTCATAGCAAAATTGTAATCTTCCATTCCGTCCTTGGATTTAGAGGCAGCGGTATTGCTGGTGGAGGGTTTGTGCTTCTTCTCATCAATGCCACTTTCTGATAGCTTCTTGCAGCATATCCGAGTGACAGGACACGATTCAAAAGCAGCGATGTCCAGAGGGGCAGACGACAGCGTGACAGCAGAAGCAGAAGAGGCGACAACCCACAAACGACAACGAGAAGCATCGATGGTGACAACGGCGACGACGGCTTCGCGCAGCTCCAATGGTGACGACGGCGACGGAGCTGGCAGTGACGAGGACAGCCAGGCTCCCCTCCAGTGGCGGCGACGCTACTCCCTCGCGAGCTCGTCTCTCTCTCCCCTCACGTTATTACTCTCCCGACAGCGATAAGACGGCGGCGACGGTGGCAGTGACATCCACCGCCGCCGTCTCCCCTTTTCCCCCTCTCCTTCCTTCTCCTTCTTTCCGTTTCGTGTGTGTATGGTTTAGGGTCTGAGTGTTTGTGTGTGGGGCGGCTGGGGAAAAAAAAGGGCGAGGGTGAGGGTTAGTTAGGTTTTTATTTAGGAATTTTAATAAAATTAAGGTATAAATAAGTATTTTTAATAAAATTAGTAGTAATTAAATTACTAAAGATTTTAAATAAAAAATATCTAAATATTTATAAAAATTATATGAGTTTTAATTAATTTTAAACTCAAAATTTTATAACTTTAATTTAATTATTTTTTAATAAATATATTTTTAAAAATAAAACCATGAATAATTATAATAAATTATAAATAATTTATTATTTATTTTTTAAGAATAGAAGGTCTTATCGGTTTAATGATGGGTGTTAGGTTAAAGTGAGTTTAGGACTAATAGAGGGAGAGAAAAAACTAAATTTTTATATTTTGCTTTTAAGTGAGTTTTTTTTAAATTTATTTAAATGTAAAAATATATTAAATATTAGAGTGTTAATGAAACAAAAAAAATATTTGTTTTAAATTTATTTTAGAGTAGAAAAGGAGGGTGGCTTTGAGTGTGAGAGGTGGAGCCGTGAAGACAGTGAGAGTGGACAAGCGCGACGAACAGCAGAATGAAGAGTGAAGGTGAAAATTAGAATTAGAGTTTTAACTTCTTATATTTGTTTTTATTTTTAAATTTTAACTATTTTTATTTATGTTTAATAATTAATTTTTTAATTTAAAAAAATTAATTTTTAGTCAACATTTAAGACTTAAATATTAGTAAAAATTATATATTAATTTTATAAAAAATATAAAATAATATATACCTTTTTAAAAATTAATCATTTAATCTTTAATTTTTATAAAAAATAATTAATTAATACAAATAATATATTAAAAAATAAAATTTTTGAAATAAAATAAAATTATCTTAAAGATTTTAACATTTTAAAATAAGTTTTATAGTTACAAAAATTTTTATATTTTGTGACAAACAAATAACTTGTTCCAAACAATATTGAATTTTGTGACAAATTAATTTTTTGTTACAAAATAATTGGAGTTTTTGAAACCAATGGACATTTTGTTACAAAATTTTTTGAACTTTTGCAAGAACTTCGTCTTTTATTACCAAATATTATAAATTTTTGCAACAAAACACTGATTCGTTACAAAAGCCAATATAATTTGTAACAAAAAAATCAAATCGTTACAAAATATCAAAAAGTTTTGTAACAAATTGTATTGTTGATACAAAACATTATTATTATGTAACAATTACTAATTTTTGTTACAAAAAAATAATTTTTTGTAACAATTTTAAATTTGTTACAAAGTTTTTGTTACAAATGTTCCATTTTCTTGTAGTGGTAGTTATCATCATCAGAACCCTTCTTCTTAGGCTTGCGATATGTTTCCTCAACTTGCTTTGCCTTGTGCAACGTAGTGTCAATTAGCTTGGTAATGTTAGGAACTTGATAATTTTGAGCCACATAAATGCCACAGACTGTCCCTACTATGAATGAGAAGCAACTCCTGATTATACCCATCAGTACCAGCTCGAGCGATTTCCTGGTGTTTAAATATCCAATATCTGCAAGAATCACTGCCAGAAATCGCCATATCAGATACAATGTCCAAAACAGACTCACTTTTGTTTTTCCAAAGTACATTTACACTAATAAAGCATACAATTCAATTCAGAAAAGAATCCCAAAATCTTTACAAAAAAGTAAAGCCGTCGATTGCAACTCATGACGCCATCTGAATTTTACCTATACGCTTTAATATTAGAGGTTCAAATCCTGAAGTTGCTTGGTGAGATTTTCACCTTATAATCACCTGTTACCCCAAAATTTCATGATCATCGTTGCAAACCAAGATAATAATATTTGTTTTTTTTTTTTAAATAAAGTGTATTTAGACAATATCTATACTATATAAACCAAATCACAAATACAATGTCCATAACCTTAGCCTTATGTAAAACAGAATACAGAAGAGATGCTCTTTGAATCCCTATCTTCCCAAATAACCCTTCCATTTGCATAAATTGAAATGGTTTATCAAGCATGAAAGGCATGAAATTCGACTGTACCAGAACATCTTTTTTCTTTTCGACTTTCCCCCAATCCCAAAAATAAGAAAAATTATATTGTACAATGACTGAAAAAACAAAACAAGGAACAAAGAAAAAACCGTACCGTAGCTAAGGATATTAAGTTGAATTTGAAAACTTGGGCGAAATTACGAAACCCTAAACGCGATAAGGGAAGAAAGATAGTGACGGAAAACTTATGCATCGCCCTGTGAATCCCAAAGTGAATCTCTGATAGTCTAATTTGATTTTCAACTTGTTTCGAAATGCACCGTTTTAGAACTTTTTATTTTTAATATTGAGATTGTGGTGTTATTTTTAAATAATGTGGAGAGTTGGTGTATTTTTTTAGTACTGCTAGAGAGTCAATGGTCTAAGTGTACAATGTATACAATGAGCTAAATCTTTGGCCCAATATGAATAAAATGAACATTACCTATACTATTTAGAATAACCATCTGGGTACGGAGATAATAAACATCTCATGTCACATTATCATGAAACCACTCATCCCAAAAACTTAAACTTTATTTTGAGATTCACCAAAGATCGAACTCTTGATCTCTCGGATCTAGAGCTCTGATACTATGTTATGAAACCACTCATCCCAAAAGTTTAAGTTGATAGAAAAAGATAACACTAATGGTTATATCTCTAATACTGAATCGAACATCTCTAAAATATAAAATAATATATACCTTTTTAAAAATTAATCATTTAATCTTTAATTTTTATAAAAAATAATTAATTAATACAAATAATATATTAAAAAATAAAATTTTTGAAATAAAATAAAATTATCTTAAAGATTTTAACATTTTAAAATAAGTTTTATAGTTACAAAAATTTTTATATTTTGTGACAAACAAATAACTTGTTACAAATAATATTGAATTTTGTGACAAATTAATTTTTTGTTACAAAATAATTGGAGTTTTTGAAACAAATGGACATTTTGTTACAAAATATTTTGAACTTTTGCAAGAACTTCATCTTTTATTACAAAATATTATAAATTTTTGCAACAAAACACTGATTCGTTACAAAAGCCAATATAATTTGTAATAAAAAAAAAATCAAGTCGTTACAAAATATCAAAAAGTTTTGTAACAAATTGTATTGTTGATACAAAATATTATTATTATGTAAAAATTACTAATTTTTGTTATAAAAAAATAATTTTTTGTAACAATTTTAAATTTATTACAAAGTTTTTGTTACAAATGTTCCATTTTCTTGTAGTGGTAGTTATCATCATCAGAACCCTTCTTCTTAGGCTTGCGATATGTTTCCTCAACTTGCTTTGCCTTGTGCAAGGTAGTGTCAATTAGCTTGGTAATGTTAGGAACTTGATAATTTTGAGCCACATAAATGCCATAGACTGCCCCATCAGTACTAGATCAAGCGATTTTCTGCTGTTTAAATATCCAATATCTGTAAGAATCAGTGCCAAACATCGCCATATCAGATACAATGTCCAAAACAGACTCATTTTTGTTTTTCGAAAGTACATTTACACTAATAAAGCATACAATTTAATTCAGAAAAGAATCCCAAAATCTTTACAAAAAAGTAAAGCAATCGGTTGCAACTCATGACACCATCTGAATTTTACCTACATGCTTCAATATTAGAGATTCAAATCCTGAAGTTGCTTGGTGAGATTTTCACCTTGTAATCACCTGTTATCCTAAAATTTTAAGATCATATTTTCAAACCAAGGTAATAATATTTATTTAAAAAAAAAAGTGTATTTAGGCAATGTCTATACTATATACACCAAATCACAAATACAATGTCCATAACCTTAGCCCTACGTAAAATAGAATACAGAAGAGATGCTCTTTGAATCCCTATCTTCCCAAATAACCCTTCCATTTGCATAAATTGAAATGGTTTATCAAGCATGAAAAGTATGAAATTCGACTGTACCATAACATCTTTTCTTTTCGACTTTCCCCCAATCCCAAAAATAAGAAAAATTATACTGTACAATGACTGAAAAAACAAAACAAGGAACAAAGAAAAAATCGTACCGTAGCTAAGGATATTGAGTTGAATTTGAAAACTTGGGTGAAATTATGAAACCCTAAACGCGATGAAGGGAAGAAAGATAGTGACGAAAAACTTATGCAATCCCAGAGTGAATCTCTGATAGTCTAATTTGATTTTCAACTTGTTTTGAAACGCACCGTATTAGAACTTTTTATTTTTAATATTGAGATTGAGCTAAATCTTTGGCCCAATATGAATAAAATGAACATTACCTATACTATTTAGAATAATCATCCGGGTACGGAGATAATAAACATCTAATGTCACATTGTCATGAAACCACTCATCCCAAAAAATTAAGCTTTATTTTGGGATTCACCAAAGATCGGACTCTTGATCTCTCGGATCTAGAGCTCCGATACTATATTATGAAACCACTCATCCCAAAAGCTTAAGTTGATAGAAAAAGATAACACTAATGGTTATATCTCTAATACTGAATCGAACATCTCTAAACCCATTGTACATATTGTACAAATATTTCATTGGCTCCCTATACTTCCTCATTTTTTTTGGTATGGATGGTCACAAATCTGAAGGTGATTTGTGATTTTATTTTTTTTTTAATTTAAATTTGTGGTTTATAATTTTTTTTAACAAAATTGACTAACCGATTTTCATATTCCTTAAAAAAAACTTCAGTCCACACAAATTTGAGACTCAGATTTTTCTATTATCCCAAATCTGACCCTAAGTTTTATTTCCAAAACAAAACTGCTCCTTCGATTTGTGAATTTCAATTTAAAAAAAAATTATCTCCATATCCATAAAAAACACAATATTTTTTTACAATTGAGCATAACACATTTTAAACTTCCATAACTAAAAAAATTACCCACCGTTTTAATCGTATAACGGTCAAAAATTCAAAACTATTTTTACTTGCGGTGCACGTTACTATACACGTGGCCAAGTTTGGTTCATGGTGTGCCAACTTATCGGGGGTGCACTATAATACCTTTTATCTGCTTGATCACTCATGCTCCATCAGCGTCAAGATCACTTTTTCTTTTATTTATTTAGTTTTTATAAATTATATCTTTAATTATGGAAATACAATATATTTTATGATTGGTGGTTCATAACTTCATATTGCGACTTATTTTATTATGATGAAAAGTCATGTGCAGTCAATTTCACGTGAACTTGATAATTGAAAGCCAATAAATAATTTGATCGATTTGACTATATTTTTCAACTTCACATAAAATTGACTGCATCTGAATTTTTACCTTTAATTATTTTGTACCAATGAATACCTTAACTGTATAGAAAAATTCTAATTGTCAACCGATTAAATAATAATCGCAAAATTAACTAGACATCATAGCTTAACTTTAACCTTAAGAGACATCATTGGTTTATAATTCTTAAACCAAACTTAAAAATTAAAATATATAAAATGTACAATTCTCAATTGAAATACAAACAAAAAAAAAAGGTAAATAAATGTACACCTACAATATTACAAAAGAAGAAAAAAATGAAACTACAAGCTAGATAAGAAATTAAAATTAATGAACTACACCATCACCCATCTTCACTCCATGGTAATAATCCTTGCATTCAAACATGTGTGGAAAAGAAATAGCAAAATGTTCTTTGAGGTTCCAACTACACTGATACTGAGGTGGAAAATGGTAACAAGGCTCAGGTGACAAGTCCCTAAGACAAAATTATTCCAAATTCTATCCTCTAAATTTTCCTTTCTATCTAATAATAGAAGATATAATATATAAAAAATAATTAATAAATTATTGAAATTAAAAAATGATACTTTATTTGTTACAAAATTAAAAATAAAAAGAAATTGAAGGAATAGATCACATGTGATTTTTTTATTGAGTGCTTTTGGAATCATACATTAAAAAGAAAATTTACTTTTGTCATCGATATTTATTTTAGAGATGATAAGATGAGGTCTCTTAAATGTGGTATTCCAGAAACTAAAATACCAAACAAAAGGTATTCCTGAACCCTAATCCAAGTGAAGAGTAAGGCAAGAACCCTAGTCCAAGTAAAGAGTGAGGCAAGTCACTAACCGTTGAGGAATGAATCCGAGACTCTAATGTTTTTGCGCCCATATGTCACCTTTTTTTCTATTGGACAAGTTGATTATCGGCCGTCACCACCTTAACTTTATGCAAGTGGTCTCGAAAGTATCGCCAGTCGCCGTCTTAACTTTATAAGATTGACCTTAACTTTATGCGAGTGATCTCGAAAGTATCGTCAGTCGCCACCTTAACTTTATGAGATTGACCTTAACTTTATGAGAGTCATCTCGAAGAAAAACCCCGTACCATGAGATTAAATGTGAAGAGTGTTTGGGTTTGTTGTGTGGTACTTAGGATCGGGAGTTGTTCAATCCATCTAGCAAAAAAAAAAGTTTGCAAGTGCAAAGTTTCATGGTAATTTCAGTTCCAGGTTTTGGCCCATGCCTAAGGTTCCATGTGATCTGTTTCACTTTCATCCAATTTGTGATTCTAGATTTACCTTAAACTATCATGTTTCCACAAAGGGGTAAACATGGGAAAGACAGCAGAAAACACTAAAGACAAAAATTGAGTTATTCTTATTTTAAAATGCATAATATGCCAAAGACACTTATGACCCTATGATTGAGGCATAAATGCTTCACCCCTTCATTTTCTTGACTTTCATCATCTTGTAACTTTATGGGAGTGATCTCGGGGAAATACTGCGGCATGATGAGATTAGTACTTGCAGAAAGATAAAGGCTAAAAACTACTAGATACAAATGAAGACATATTTAAGATATTATTGTCCTTGGCACTTTAAAAAAATATCTTCACACGTCACCACGAGTGACAAGCAGCATGTGAATGGCATTCAAGAACCATCTAAAATTATACAATAGAGGTTGGTAACTATTGAGAGATTGTTATGAAACTAGACAATTTTGTTCTCAAGTTTCCTTAATTCGTGCCTTTTTGAAACTTCATGCAAGTGATCCCCACATTCGAGTTCACACCGTCTTGAGATTTCATGTCAGCAATCCCGGAGGGAATTCCATAACCCGTAACATAAGATTAATGCTTCAACAAATTTAAACGTGCAACCTATTTAAACCTGCAACCTAGCTAGTGTTTTCCAACAGATTTTGGCCAAAATTATCACACACACTCGTATGGTTTAATTTTGATGCACTATCAAAAATAAAAAGTTTGAACATGTGTTCAAGTTTGTCTTGCCAAATCATTTGAAGTGTTTTGAGTGAATCACCCAATACCTTGAAAATCTTACCAATAGAAATATGTGGTTGAATGGCAATGTAAGACTCGTACACTGAACTCATCAGAATTAAGTTCAAAATGAAAAGAAAAATGACATACTCAATTCTGATATTACTTTATGTTCTGTCTTTAGAATAGAGCCTCTAAATGCTTGAGGTATTTTTACATGCCACCACAAATATAAAGGAAATATCCTAATAACACTCTAAAGCTTAACTATGAATGCACATCAATCAATGAACCGAGAGATGTTTGTAACTTAAATATTCAGCCACCTTGTTTCCTTAATTCTTGCAGTCTTGTAAGTTCATGGGGATGATTTCAAAGGAAATTCCAAGTTGTTTTAAAAAAATATATATATCTAAGTTCATTTGTTAGATGAAACAGGCAGACGACACATCTAATGGGAATGTTTATTTACATTACATAGATAGACACACCATGAGATAATGTGAATTATTACAACTATAGGTGCATCAACATAACTAAATATATAATTAATATTATTCGCAAAAGTGTTTTGTCTTGGTGTCAAAATTGTGCACCAACAATGGAACTGTATAATTGACAAGCCACAATAAGATGATGACTATATCAAGAATAGGTAAAGTACCATTAAAATTTATAGGCATAAAACTCCAGGTATATTACATAATTCTGACGACCTTAAAAACAAATTTCTTGCCCAGTCCCAAAATCTATTCAAGATTAATGAATGGGTATATTATACATTTCTTTAATTTGTAATTTCAATGTAAGATTCCAAACATAGGAGACAAAGGAAAGATAACATTTTCCATTTAAAAAGTGAAAAAAGCTCTTATAAATGCTAAGAAATCTCCTCTAACACTCTTCAATTCATTTTGATATACCATATACTTTTGTTAACAAATTTATTTGACCCTATATATCATTGATGAAAACAAAACAAAGAAGAGGTTATCATCACAGCAATATGAACCTGATTCTGGAGTAGCGCCATATAGGGGAACTAATCGTAGTTATCATCATCAGAACCCTTCTTTTTAGGCTTGCGATATGTTTTCTCAACTTGCTTTGCCTTGTGCAAGGTAGTGTCAATTAGCTTGGTAATGTTAGGAACTTGATAATTTTGAGCCACATAAATGCCACAGATGTCCCTACTATGAATGAGAAGCAACTCCTGATTATACCATCAGTACCGGCTTGAGCGATTTTTTGCTGTTTAAATATCCAATATCTGCAAGAATCACTGCCAAACATCGCCATATCAGATACAATGTCCAAAACAGACTCATTTTTGTTTTTCGAAAGTACATTTACACTAATAAAGCATACAATTTAATTCAGAAAAGAATCCCAAAATCTTTACAAAAAAGTAAAGCAATCGGTTGCAACTCATGACACCATCTGAATTTTACCTACATGCTTCAATATTAGAGATTCAAATCCTGAAGTTGCTTGGTGAGATTTTCACCTTGTAATCACCTGTTACCCTAAAATTTCAAGATCATATTTTCAAACCAAGGTAATAATATTTATTTTTTTAAAAAAATAAAGTGTATTTAGGCAATGTCTATACTATATACACCAAATCACAAATACAATGTCCAGAATCTTAGCCCTATGTAAAACAGAATACAGAAGCGATGCTCTTTGAATCCCTATCTTCCCAAATAACCCTTCCATTTTCATAAATTGATATGATTTATCAAGCATGAAATTTGACTGTACCAGAACATCTTTTTCTTTTCAACTTTCACTCAATCCGAAAAATAAGAAAAATTATACTGTACAATGACTTGAAAAATAAAATAAGGAAAAAGAAAAAACCGTACCGTAGTTGAGGATATTGAGTTGAATTTGAAAACTTGGACGAAATTCCGAAACCCTAAAAGCAATGAAGGGAAGAAAGATAGTGTTGAAAAACTTATGCACCACCCTGTGAATCCCTGAGTGAATCTCTGATAGTTTGATTTAATTTTCAACTTGTTTCGAGACGCACCGTTTTAGAACTTTTTATTTTTAATATTGAGATTGTGGTGGTGTTTTTAAATAATGTGGAGAGTTGGTGTATTTTTTTTAGTACTGTTAGGGAGTAAATGGTCTAAGTGTACAATGTATACAATGGGCTAAATCTTTGATCCAATATGAATAAAATGAACATTATCTATACTATTTAGAATAACCATCCGGGTATGGAGATAATAAACATCTCATGTCACATTATCATGAAATCACTCATCCCAAAAACTTAAGCTTTATTTTGGGATTCACCAAAGATCGAATTCTTGATCTCTCGGTTCTAGAGCTCTGATACCATGTTATGAAACCACTCATCCCAAAAGTTTAAGCTGATAGAAAAAGACAACACTAATGGTTATATCTCTAATACTGAATCAAATTAAACATCTCTAAAGCCCATTGTACACATTGTACAAATATTCCATTGGCTCCCT
Organism: Arachis hypogaea; assembly: GCF_003086295.3. Taxonomy (NCBI): domain Eukaryota; kingdom Viridiplantae; phylum Streptophyta; class Magnoliopsida; order Fabales; family Fabaceae; genus Arachis; species Arachis hypogaea. The sequence continues at coordinate 38,791,516 of NC_092040.1, forward strand.
ATACTTTCTCATTTTTTTTTGGTATGGATGGTCACAAATCTGAAGGTGATTTGTGATTTTTTTTTAAATATAAATTTGGGGTTTATAATTTTTTTTAACAAAATTGACTCACCAATTTGCATATCCCTTAAAAAAAACTTCAGTCCACACAAATCTGAGACTCAGATTTCTCTATTACCCCAAATCTGACCCTAAGTTTTGTTTTCAAAACAAAATTGATCCTTTGATTTGTGAATTTCAATTAAAAAAAAAAATCTCCATATCCATAAAAAACACAATATTTTTTTACAATTGAGCATAACACATTTTAAACTTCCATAACTAAAAAAATTACCCACCGTTTTAGTTGTGTAACGGTCAAAAAGTCAAAACTATTTTTGCTTGCGGTGCACGTTACTATACGCGTGGCCAAGTTTGGTTCAAGGTGTGCCAACTTAGCGGGGGTGCACTATAATACCTTTTCTCTGCTTGATCACCCATGCTCCATCAGCGTCAAGATCACTTTTTTTATTTATTTAGTTTTTATAAATTATATCTTTAATTATGGAAATACAATATATTTTATGATTGGTGGTTCATAACTTCATATTGCGACTTATTTTATTATGGTGAAAAGTCATGTGCAGTCAACTTCACGTGAAGTTGATAATTGAAAGCCACTAAATAATTTGACTGATTTGACTATATTTTTGAACTTCACATAAAGTTTATTGCATCTGAATTTCTACCTTTAATTATTTTGTACCAATGAATACCCTAATTGTATAGAGAAATTTTAATTGTCAACCGATTAAATAATAATCACAAAATTAACTAGACATCATAGTTTAACTTTAACCTTAAGAGACATCATTGGTTTATAATTCTTAAACCAAACTTAAAAATTAAAATATATAAAATGTACAATTCTTAATTGAAATACCAACAAAAAAAAGGTAAATAAATATACACCTACACTATTACAAAAGAAGAAAAGAAAATGAACCTACAAACTAGATAAGAAATTAAGAATTAATGAACTACACTATCACCCAACTTCACTCCACAGTAATAATCCTTGCATTCAAACATATGTGGAAAAGAAGTAGCAAAATGTTCTTTGGGGTTCCCACTACACTGATGCTAAGGTGAAAAATGGTAACAAGGCTCAGGTGACAAGTCCCTAAGACAAAATTATTGTTGTCAAACTCTCGAGTTAACTCGTAAACTCGTACGAGTTTACGAGTTTAGGTAGTGAAATCAAGTTAACTCGGACACAAACTCGTTTCTGGGTAGACTCGGGTAGACTCGGGTAAAATCGCATAAACTCGGTCAAACTCGCGAGTTTACAGGCGAGTCAACGAGTTTGCTTTGTTTGGCCTTTTTTCGCAAAAACGGAGCCGTTTTGGCCCCAAAAAAAGAGGAAAAAAAGGGAGCAATGTATGAACGTAACCCTAAATAGCTAAATCCCTCACTTTGATCGCCGCACTCACTCAGTCACTCTCTTCTATAATCCCTCTTCGCATTTCGTCTGTCCTTCGTCGCCGTTCGCCATTTGTCGTTCCCCAAATAGCTCGTCGCTATCTCTCTCTCTCTCTTCGTTGTTCTCTCATTCTGCTCTCTATTGACTCTGTTATGCATCAAATCTCATGGACTTGTGGAGCCTTTGCCGTCGCCGCGTCCTCTGCCGGTTCATTGTGTCCTCTACCGGTTCGTCATGTACTCTGTTGCCGTTCGTTCTTGTCTGCTTGCACAGCACAATAATGCCTGGTTCTTCAACTGAGCCTACTCCATTCAGCCATTCAGATTCAGGTATGTTTAAAAAAAATAGTTACTGAATTACTGCATGTTGTAGTTGTTACTAGTTAGTGTTAGTTTAGTTTATTCTTATTTGCTACTTCTTGTAATTTGTAGTTGTTACTTGTTAGTGTTAGTTAATTGTTACTTGTTACTGAATCTGAATGTTTGAAACTCTGAAATTTCAAATCTGAATTTACCAACTTTGATAGTGGATAATTTTACAACTATTAGTGGATAACTATGTAATAACTGAAGGATTTGAATATGTGTTCTAGAGTACTTGTTATAATTGTAGTATTATGTTAATTTATTATATTTTTTTACGTTAAAATTGTTGAGTTTTAATGCCTATATTTGAGTAAACATATATTATACACGACATATATATTTTTTACAAAAAAATTATAACAGATAAACTCATACGAGTCTACGAGTTGAGTCTATGAGTCGAGTCTACGAGTCGAGTCTAGGTCAGCTCCACGAGTTTACCTAGACTCGCGAGTTTGACAACCTTGGACAAAATTATCCCAAATTCTATCCTCTAAATTTTTCTTTCTATCTAATAATAGAAAATATAATATATAAAAAATAATTGATGAATTCTTGAAATTAGAAAATGATACTTTATTTGTTACAAAACTAAAAATGAAAAGAAATTGAAGGAATAGATTACAAGTGATTTTTTTTATTCAGTGCTTTTGGAATCATACATTAAAAAGAAAATTTGATTTTGTCATCGACATTTATTTCAGAGATAATCAGATGAGGTCTCTTAAATGTGGTCTTCTAGAAACCAAAATACTAAACGAAAGGTATTTCAGAATCCTAGTCCAAGTGAAGAGTGAGGCAAAAACCCTAGTCCAAGTAAAGAGTGAGGCAAGTCACTAACCGTTGAGGAATGATTCCGAGACTCTAATGTTTTTGTGCACATATGTCACCTTTTTTTCTATTGGACAAGTTGATTATCGTCCGTCACCACCTTAACTTTATGCGAGTGATCTCGAAAGTATCGCCAGTCCCCACCTTAACTTTATGAGATTGACCTTAACTTTACGCGAGTGATCTCGAAAGTATCGTCAGTCGCTGCCTTAACTTTATGAAAGTGATCTCGGAGGAAAACCCATACCGTGAGATTAAATGTGAAGAGTGTTTGGGTTTGTTGTGTGGTACTTAGAATTGGAGGTTGTTCAATCCATTTGAGAAAAAAAAAAAGTTTGCAAGTGTTACATTTCATGGTAATTTCAGTTCTAGGTTTTGGCCTATGCCAAAGGTCCCATGTTCTCTGTTTCATCCAATTTGTGATTTCAGATTTACTTTAAACTATCATGTTTCCACAAAAGGGTAAACATGGGATAGTCAGCAGAAAACACTAGAAACCAAAATTGAGTTATTCTTATTTTAAAATGCATAATATACCAAAGACGCTTGAAAGCTTAAACTATGACCCTATGACTATGAGGCATAAATGCTTCACCCCTTAATTTCCTTGACTTTCATCACCTTGTAACTTTATGCGAGTGATATCGGAAGAATACTGCGGCATGAGATTAGTACTTGCAGAAATGCTTCACCCCTAGAGGCATAAATGCTTCACCCCTTGATTTCCGTGATTTTCATCACCTTGTAACTTTATGCGAGTGATATCAGGGGGAATTATGCGGCATGAGATTAGTACTTGATTTCCACCTACTTATTTTTTCATGTAGAGAAGAGTACATTAAACATAAGATTAGGTGACTACTTAATTAAGATTTATCGAGGGACAAATGATAAATAATTATTAGATATTTCCATTTCATATTTAGTGTCTCATTTTAATTTTACACAAGTATTAAGACAAAAATATATATTTTATTGAAAGTATAAATAATCAAAAGAAAAAGACAAAATTATACTAAATTCTATCTTCTAAATTTTCCTTTCTATTTACTAATAGAAGATATAATATATAAAAATTAATTGATGACTTCTTGAAGTTAGAAAATGATACTTTATTTGTAATAAAACTAAAAATGAAAAGAAATGATCACAAGTGATTTTTTTTATAAGTGCTTTTGGAATTATACATTAAAAAGAAAACTTGATTTTGTCATGGATATTTATTTCAGAGATAACAAATTGAGATCTCTTAAATGTGGTCTTCTAGAAACTAAAATACCAAAGGGAAGGTATTCAAGAACCCTAGTCCAAGTGAAGAGTGAGGCAAATCACTAACCGTTGAGGAATGATTCCGAGGCTCTAATGTTTTTGTGCCCATATGTCACCTTTTTTTTTATTGGACAAGTTGATTATCGGCCGTCGTCACCTTAACATTATGCGAGTGATCTCGGAAGTATTGCTAGTCACCGCTTTAACTTTATGAGAATGATCTCGGAGAAAAACCCGTACCGTAAGATTAAATGTGAAGTGTTTGGATTTGTTATATGGTACTTAGGATCGGGAGTTGTTCAATCCATCTGACAAAAAAAAAAAAATTGCAAGTGCTACATTTCATGATAATTTTAGTTCCAGGTTTTGGCCCATGCCCAAGGTCCCATGTGCTCTACAACAATAACAACAACAACAAAGCCTTGTCCCACTAAATGAGGTCGGCTACATGAATCAAACGACGCCATTGTGCTCTGTCATGTATCACGTCTACAGAGAAACCGTTTAGATGTAGATACCGATGCAGCGGCTCTTGCTTTGACACTGTACTCGAGCCATACGGCGCGTTGCTTCCGGACAACGACCTAACTTTAGCGCAATAATGTCTTTGATTCATGTCATGGGGAGTTCGGCTATATTTTTATGTTGGTTGCCAAAGACCTAACACAACCCTCCTCCTTTATCCGGGCTTGGAACTGGCTATATACCGCAAGTGTAACATAAGCGGAGTTAAAATCGCTAGAAGGAGGGCTTGAACCTCCGACCTTGTGGTTAACAGCCCATGTGCTCTGTTTCATCCAATTAGTGACTCTAGATTTACCTTAAACTATCATGTTCCCACAAAGGGGGTAAACATGGGATAGACAGCAGAAAACACTAAAGACAAAAATTGAGTTATTCTTATTTTAAAATGTATAGTATACTAAAGACACTTATGACCCTATGACTGAGGCATAAATGCTTCACCCTTTCATTTCCTTGACTTTCATCACCTTGTAACTTGATGGGAGTGATTTCGAGAAAATACTGCGGCATGAGATTAGTACTTGCAGAAAGATAAAGGCTAAAAACTACTAGATACAAATGAAAACAAATTTAGGATATTTTTGTCCTTGGCACTTTGAAAACATATCTTCACACGTCACCACGAGTGACAAACAGCATATGAATGGCATTCAAGAACCATCTAAAATTATACAATAGAGGTTGGTAACTGTTGAAAGATTGTTATTAAACTAGACAATTTTGTTCTCAAGTTTCTTTAATTCGTGCCTTCTTGAAATTTCATGCAAGTGATCCCCACATTCGAGTTCACACCGTCTTGAGACTTCATGTCGGCAATCTCGGAAGGAATTCCGTAACCCGTAACATAAGATTAATGTTTCAACAAATTTAAACCTGCAACCTAGCTAGTGTTCACCAACAGATTTTGGCCAAAATTATCAGACACACTCGTATGGTTTAATTTTGATGCACCATCAAAAATAAAAAGTTTGAACAGATGTTCAAGTTTGTCTTGCCAAATCATTTGAAGTGTTTTGAGTGAATCACCCAATACCTTGAAAATCTTACCAATAGAAATATGTGGTTGAATGGCAATGTAAGACTCGTACACTGAACTCATCAAAATTAAGTTCAACATGAAAAGAAAAATAACATATTCAATTCTGATATTACTTTATGTTCTGTCTTTAGAATAGAGCCTCTAAATGCTTGAGGTATTTTTACATGCCACCACAAGTAAAAAAGAGATATCCTAATAACACTCTAAAGCTTAACTAAGAATGCACATCAATCAATGAACCGAGAGATGTTTGTAACTTAAATATTCAGCCACCATGTTTCCTCAATTCTTGCAGTCTTGTAATTTCATGGGGATGATTTCAGAGGAAATTCCAAGTTGCTTTAAAAAAGATATGTATCTAAGATCATTTGTTAGATGAAACAGGCGGACAACATATCTAATGGGAATGTTTATTAACATTACATAGATAGACACACCATGAGATAATGTGAATTATTACAACTATAGGTGCATCAACATAACTAAATATATAATTAATATTATTCGCAAAAGTGTTTTATCTTGGTGTCAAAACTGTGCACCAACAATGGAACTGTATAATTAACAAGCCACAATAAGATGATGACTATATCAAGAATAGGTAAAGTACCATTAAAATTTATAGGCATAAAACTCCAGGTATATTACATAATTCTGACGACCTTAAAAACAGATTTCTTGCCCAGTCCCAAAATCTATTCAAGATTAATGAATGAGTATATTATACATTTCTTTAATTTGTAATTTCAATGTAAGATTCCAAACATGGGAGACAAAGGAAAGATAACATTTCCCACTAAAGAGTGAAAAAAGCTCTTATAAATGCTAAGAAATCTCCTCTAACACTCTTCCATTCATTTCGATATACCATATACTTTTGTTAACAAATTTATTTGACCCTATATATCATTGAGGAAAACAAAACAAAGAAGAGATTATCATCACAGCAATATGAACCTGATTCTGGAGTAGCGCTATATAGGGGAACTAATCGTAGTTATCATCATCAGAACCCTTCTTCTTAGGCTTGCGATATGTTTCCTCAACTTGCTTTGCCTTGTGCAAGGTAGTGTCAATTAGCTTGGTGATGTTAGGAACTTGATAATTTTGAGCCACATAAATGCCACAGACTGTCCCTGCTATGAATGAGAAGCAACTCCTGATTATACCCATCAGTACCGGCTCGAGCGATTTCCTGCTGTTTAAATATCTAATATGTGCAAGAATCACTGCCAGAAATCGCCATATCAGATACAATGTCCAAAACAGACTCATTTTTGTTTCTCCAAAGTACATTTACACTAATAAAGCATACAATTTAATTCAAAAAGAAACCCCAACATCTTTACAAAAAAGTAAAGCCGTTGATTGCAACTCATGACACCATCTGAATTTTACCTACACGCTTCAATACTAGAGGTTCAAATCCTGAAGTTGCTTGGTGAGATTTTCACCTTATAATCACCTATTACCCCAACATTTCATGATCATCTTTGCAAACTAAGATAATAATATTTGTTTTTTTTTAATAAAGTGTATTTAGCAAGGTTGCGAGAACCGAACCGGTCAATGAATCGGTAGAATGACTGATTTACTGATTCAGTGGTTCAACCGGTTTTATTAAATATTAAACAAAATTATTAAAAATTAAATATATAATTTCAAATATTTAAAAAAACATCATCAATCATCAACAAAATTAATTCAGAAAATTTAACAAAACACCTAAACTATCATCCATCATAATTTAACAAAACCATTCACCATAAGTTCCATACTAATTGGACAAGGACAAACCACAAATGTTTTAGTCCATGCCAAACATTGTTTCAACTTCCAAGCAGGTACTTCATGGCCGCAAAGGGTCTTCATGGATGCTCTAATCTCAGTTGACAACAAAACCACCACAGCTATATTCCAATACAAAGGCATCTCAAACACTGATCCCTTCTCTTCCTTAACTTCAACTTCATGCCAGAAATGACTCATCTTTTGGACAGAGTCTCAACAAAAAACTCCCTTCTCTTCCTCAACTTCAACTTCCTGCCAGAAATGACTCATCTTTTGCACAGAGTCTCAACAAAAAACTCAGAAGCCTAAACTCTGATCAATACCTTGCTCTTGTTCCTCTCAAAGTTGATAGAAACCTCGTCTACACTATTGGTTTAGGCATGAATCCTTGCCCTACGTGTGTCAATGGAACAAGACTAGTTGTTTCATTGAACAAAATTTCAGAAAATTATGAACAAAATTAACTCAGCAAACTCCACAAACTCCACAGTAAAACTTAAATCAGTAAACAATAACCTCAGAAAATCCAGCTAATCAGCAAATCAATTTGAAACAAATAACAAGTATTATCAGAAATCAATTGCTAAACCCTAAACCAGCAAGCAGACGCCGAGGAGATGGCTATGTAGTGCGAAACTGCGAACAAAATATTACTTACCGGCGGCGAGGTGGAAGGCGAGCAACGGCGACGACAGAGGACGCGACACCAGCGAACAGAGAGAAGGCGAGCTCGGCGATGACAACGATGCGGTGGGGGCTGCGGTGGTCAAACCCGTCGCTGCGGTGGCTGCGGGATGCTGTGGCGGCGGGATGCGGTGGCTGCGCGATTGGGGGCTGCGGTGGCTTCTATGGTTCTCAGAGAAGAGAGGAGAGGAGATGCGTTTGTGGCTTTGTGAAGAAGAAGAACAAATGGGGGCTGCGTTTGATTTAGGGTTCACTGCTTCAGTTTTGCCGTTTTGTGTTTTTCCTTTTTTTTTTTTTTAATTTAAGTGACAAAACGGTGCGTTTAGGAGGGTGTATTTCCTTTTTTTTTCTCCACTTCATCTTTCCTTTTATTTTTTATTTATCCTTTACATATTTAAGCAAGCTTATTTCTTTCAAATCAAAATTATTTGCTGTAGGTCAAATCTGTTAAACATGTATTTTGACTATGTTCCCATTTATAGGCTTGCTGCAATCGGCTTTAAGGCATGCAAATAATCTAGATGGATACATTTTTTTTTTTTGGGGGGGGGGGGGGGGGCGGTGGGTTTCAATTATTGGGTGTAAGCTTTTTGTATTCTGACTGTGTTCTTGTTATATCCGGAAGTACAGAGCCTTGAAAAGGATTAAAGAAGTTTGATATTGAATTTTCTGTTGACATTTTCAGGAAATGAAAGACCTGAAGATGAAAGCAGATATGGTTTAAAAGTTAATGGAGAAGGAATATCGTGTGAAGGTACTCTCTTTTTTTCATATATGGAATATGCACTCTGGTTTTGGATTAGGTTACTGCTTAAGGCTTGTGTTTAGGTTCTAGGTTTGAGAAATAATAAAAGAACAAAAAAGAGATAATCTAATAAGATCTTGCTCTTTATCACATCAAATATCACATTAGTCAGTTGCATTAATGACTGAGGATAATAATGATGGCGAAGAAGACATTGACGACGAGAGCAATGGTGATGATGGCTAGGTTAGAGTGCACTTGGTTTCCCTTAACTCGGTTAGGTTAGTACTTACGTGAGTTACTAAGTTTGGGATAGTTTAAGAGAAAATCACCTGTATGTGGTAACTCTAGAGTCATTATTACCATTAGAATAAAACAGTGGTCTAGCATAGTTATGTGTCTGACCAAAAACAAATAGCTTAGTGTGTAGAGTAGATTCTTGACGTTTTTATATGTTTATGACACTGCATAACAACCTTTGAAGCTGTGTTAAAAAAAAAATAGAGGATTACTGTTATATGTTCAGGGAAAAAATGCTTATAACATTTGCGAGTTAGAATTTTGGAAATGGTTTAGTTTCTTGTTAGGACACTAGATACTATTATTATCTTTTCCTATTTTGTTAACCTATAACTCTTCAGGATTCCAATTAACAATTGAGCTTTTAGGTGTGGCTTTTATTGCTGTAATTCTCTTCCTGACTTTGTTCTCTTGGGTTATGTATGCAGGCCCTTGCCCAGCAACATAAGTTCTTATAAGGTACTATTCTTTGCTATCATGAAACAAATGTTATCAAGTGACTAATGTTTGTCAGTTTTGGTCCTTCATTATATGTAGCTGCAACTTTTCCATTGTAGTGCTATTAGTGATAGTTGAGAGTGCCTTAACTTGTCAACTTTTACTTCGTCTTCATAGTACTTAGCTTCAGATTCTTAGATGCACTTGTGGATATTGTCACAATCAATAACAACATTTTAAGATATGGCGCACGGCTAACTTGAATTCTGATCTAAAATGACATTTTACTTATTATTGATTGTGAGCACAGTTCATGTGTGTCGACATATAAGTCTGTTTAGTTGATTTTCATGTCTATGCTTTATGTTAGGCTAACATCAATTTCATGCTTCAAGTGGCATTGTTCTAATTCACGGTTACTTGACCTTTATGAGGCATGCGTCTCAAAGCATTGCACATAATTGTCTCAAATTCCTAAATATTTCAAGGGATCTTCAGATGAGTTCATTGATGCCAACATTCAACTCGCACTGGCTGTTGTGAAAAAGCTCCAGGAGAAACAGGAGACCCGAGCTTGCTTAGTAAGAAGACGCATTATTTTCGTCCCATCCTTACTTAGAAGAAATATTTATTTTCATGAATAAATTTTTACCTTCTGTTTTTCTGGAGAAGATCTTATGATATATGTTCCCGGATGTAGGTCTTCCCTGATAAGCCAGAAATGCGCAGAGCCTCCGAGTTGTTCAAATCAGCTCTGGATTCGGTAATGAAAATACACTTATTATGATTTTTTCCCATCTTTCTCATGGATTTATCTTATTTTCCTGCATCTTTCTTATTTTGAAGTGTCATTTTTGTTGTGCATTCAGATTGATGGCATTACCATTGGTTCCTTAGATGATGTCCCTGCTGGACCTATGACTTCATTTTTCCGATCCGGTAGGAACACCCTTGATTTTGATTTTGAAGATGAAAATGAAGGTTTGTTCTTTGGGGAAAATGGCATTAGGATATTGTACTAAGTCAATAATTTTTTTCCAAATTATCATCTTCGAAACTTAGGGATGAGAGAATGTATCAAAAATTCAAAATTAATAATAATGCATGATGACTTGATACCTGAACTGCAGATAGATGGAAGTCTAATGAGCCTCCATCACTCTACATATTCCTTAACTGCAGTATGCGTGAACTTGCAAATATAGAGAAGTATGTGGTATGGTGTCTCTGCCTTTTGAATGTTTCTTGAACCTCTTTTCACTTTTAATATTTGATGTGCTTATGAAATTTCGCTATTCCTTATTTGCATTGGCTTGTTGTTGGCTTATTCATTCAGAAAATGTTTAGTTTTTTTCTTTGGTGATAACATGCAATGGAATATAAAGCTTGAATCCTTTCATTTGATTTTGGGACAGCATGTAACACTCTTTTTTGTATACTATTTTCTTCCAACTCTAGATTTTGTTAGCCTTTGTTGGCTGTATAAGCGATTCTTAATTATTAGCTATTGAACAGGTTATATTTCTGACTTGTTTCATGTAGGTGGCAGTTACTTTAATGTATTTTATATATTGTTACCCGTTGAATTTTGCAGGAAAAATTTGCTGTGTGCCTGTGTCTACACTAACACTTCTATTTAATCTTGAACTAGACACACTACGGTATATCCCCCTCCCTCAAATAAGTCTATCGGATTTTTGTTCAAGAATGAAATCTTATTGGAACTGTCCAGTTCATCCTTCGGAACCATATCCCATCCCGGATCTGATGAAATAGGATGAATTGAGACAGTATTTTGTAAATACATAATTATCTTGAATATAATAACAATTTCTTTACTTTCCGATCGCCCGGAAAGAACAAAAGACATCTTGTTCTTTCTTCAGCAATTTCTGATCTCTAGTAGATACATGTTGCAGTGCTAAATCCATAATTTTAATATAATTATTTTTGACAGAAAGTTAGTATTGCATTTACAGTGCTGATTTAGGCCTTTTGGGCTTCCCTCCCAAAGATTTGCATTACCGCTTCCTTTCACAATTTACTCCATTATTCTACATTAGAATCAAAGAGTATTCAAAGGTGCCTCTTCTTTATTGAATTGTTTTTACCTGATCATTTTCTCAAATAATTGGTATTGATTGTTTTCTTTTTATGTTTTTAAGACAGTTGCAATAGCACCTTATATTGTCAATTACAGTGGAGCAGTGTTCCGCCAGTATCCAGGTATGGCTATATGGTATTTTGATCTTAGTATATAACTGGTGCACAAAATTGTTACTTCATGGTTTGTGGTTCAGGTCCTTGGCAGGTGATGCTTAAGCAAGCAGATGGTTCTTACACTTGCATAGCGGAAAGCACAACCCGCTTCACCCTTGGTGAAGTAAATACATGATCTTCAACTCTATTCACTTTTTAAACTGTAAACACTTTGTTATTAACTTTTAAACTGATGTAGGCCAAAGAAGAGTTGTTGAGAGTCTTGGGACTTCAAGAAGAGGAGGGAAGCTCTCTAGAATTTCTTCGAAGAGGCTACAAGGTGTTCTATTTTGTTAGTTTATCAGTCTATGTTTTTGTTTATGCTTGTTGCTTGTTTGTTGGCGTGTCTCTTATTCACAGATAAGGCCATAAGGGTGCTTTTCTTCAGCTTATTTTGCCAAAATACTGTATAAGAAAGCCAGGTTTCACATATTTGGATAAAATTTAGAAATAATCAGGATTTTGCCAGTTTTAAGCTTTTTTATTTTGTTGGAGCTGAAGATAGTAGCTTATAAGAAAATCAAATTTTAGTTTTTTCAATTATAAAGAAACTTCTGTCAAACATGCCTGAAATCTTTTACCTGCCTCATTTGATATTGCAGGCAAGCACATGGTTGGAAGATTTTGATTTGGAAGCATCTTCTGCATGGAGGAGCTGATCACTACACTGTAAAACTACTATAAGAGATTCTCTCTGTTTTTTTTTTTTAAATTTAAATGTAAGTTTTATGTAATATTCCCAATTTTCTGTTCAGTTTGAAACCAATGTGACCCATTTGTGGCATTTATAGTTGAATTGTTGCAAACAAATATCAGATGGAATTTCCAAACCCAATTGTATCAAATCAAATTGTGGGAATCCACTAAGGTATATCAGCAATTAGTTTGATAAAAGATTAAAGAAACCCATCATATCCCTGAAAAGACCATTAATCTCTCTATCTTGCGGAATTGATTTGGATCCTCTCATACTTAGAATAAAATAGCTTGCTCTAACCAGATCATGTTTGCTTCAAACATGAGAGGATTTAACTATGTAATCCCATAGTTTGATTTGCTAACATGCATAATAAATAGATGATGATTTGAAATGTAATTGTATTTATGCAATCTGCACAAGCAATACTATAGTCTTCATTTCTTGTGACTATCACCATTTAAACTTTTTATCTTTTGTTTATAATTATGACAAGAACTTGATATTGCCATATTAGTTGTAACGTTTCTCCTCTGATATACTAGGAAGCCTAAGCTTATATTGGTGCAGATTTTTTGCCAAAATTTTACATGCCAGACTTTGTTAGCTAACATGTTTACAGCACTTTACAAATGCAAGAAGTCTTACACTGAGAGACTGCAATTGGTCCTCGTTTCTACAAACAGAAAAGAAAAAGATAGAGGTCACTTTGGACCATAATGACTGAAGTCAGGTTCAGATGGTTTTTGAATTCTTCCTAGACTAGTGGAACTACCTGCTTCACGAAGCCTATGACCGTGAAGTACATTCGCGGCAAAGCGTGAAGCATACATGGTTGTGGCAAAGCTAGATGAACTTGAGGAACGTTTAACCAAGGCCTTTGCAGAATCACCACCACTGTCATCAGAATCATAATAATACTCTTCCTCCTGCCTTCTTTGCATGGTGTGTTTCCTCCTCATATACCTCCTCCACGCGGCTTGAATGTAGATAGCGGCCCATGTCCTCCATTGCTGTGAGTAGAACCTGAAGGTATGCTGAACCTGCCTACTATGAATGTATCTAAACTGCGAAGCGACAAACTTAAGCTCCTCAGCTTCCAATGCGAATGCCTCGACCTCATTTATGGCCTTCACTGTCCTAGTAGATGATGGCAAGTTTGCTGCAGCTTTTGGATCTAGTGCCCATGTTAGTAGCTCCTCACCACAGAAGTCTCCTTCTTTGAGAAGCCCTCTGTTAAAGAATCCACTCCTTCCACCATCTGTGGTGACACTCTCTAGGCGTCCACGGATGATGAAGAGCATCTCGTTGACAGGGTCTCCTTCCCTAACTATGTCAGTGCCCTCTGTGTACAGAGTAGGTTTCAGTCGCTCGCATATAGCATCGAGCAGGCGTTCCTCCATGTTAGCAAAGAGAGGAACCTGAGTATACATATCCCATGCACAGGAAGACCAATGAGAAAATGAAGATAAATTCTTAGATTCTGAATTATTTATAACATAACATATCTCAGAAAGCAGAAGTTAGTATTCTTAAGACTCACCCTTTTAACCAGATTCAAACAAAGATGCCGTTTGATATCTCTCCTTAAATCTTTTGGAAGGCTCTTCATCAAGCTCTCTTCATCCACGCCTCGGGTATTCAGCCACTTGTATTGATCATAGCGTCTGACTCTTTCCCTTAGTTCTGGAGGAAGCGAGCGATGATGCATCCATAGCTCAGAATCACGTCTTTGGATCCTCATTTCGTCAAGATGAACCGACATTGAGTCAAGGTATGTCTGTTCATTTCCACAATGACACAAAGATTAGAACTTGCCATGTAAATTTTTTGAAGTACGTTTGATTTTATGACATGAACATGAAATGTTTTAGTGTCCTAAAGCATAAAGATGTTTTGATTCATCTATTGAACATTTCAAAAGATCATCTGCTGACAGTTTAAGTTGAGCAAATAAACACAAACTGCAGCTCCGGTCATTTCACATGGAAGAGAAACATAGAATGAGGTTTGTGGTAATTGTGAATGATATGAATGCACACAGATGAAGTACCTGAGTCCAAGGGTGGTTATGATGAAAACTGTAGTGAACTATTTTCTAGGGAACAAAAAAAGTGCATGGAATTGAAATTCCTCCAATTTTGAATTGGATACCAAATATACATAGAATCTTAAATCATATAAAAAACTTGAAACTAATACCGAAGTTTGTAGAGACCATGTAACAGTTACTAAACCCAACTCTGCCTATGTTACATAGCCGGTCCCAATCCCAAGCTCGGATAAAAGAGGAGGGTTGTGCTAGGCCTTTGACAACTAACATAAAACTTTGTCGAATTTTCATGACGTAATACAAATGTCTTGACTTATCAAGTCAAACAAAGGAGTAGATCAAACTTAAGCCATGTATCTTTTCCAAGGAAAACTAGTTTTATGTCTCACAAATTTGCATAGCAATAAGCATCCTTAATAAATTGAATATCAATAGTGCTTGCTGTGTTGTTCACCTGCATGTTTCCAATCAGAAGTGCGAAAAGGATGAGCCCCATAACAGCTATTGCTATGGAAAACCACACCTCTTTACTGTAGGTGCTGGTTGAAAGCCCTTGGCCAATTGTACTGTCAAACTCAAAACAGAAGGAAGCTCAAGCTTGTTAAAAATTTGCCAATGCATATTTAAATTGCAATGGTTTTCTCCAATGTTAAATTATATTACATATGACATTCCCTTGATTTGTATGCCTATATGGATATCCCTTAGGTTACTTATTTTAACTTTACAGGGGAGTCCCTACTGAGATTTGGAAAATCTTTAAGATAATACAATTGTAAGTGCATATTTATCCACCATTATTTATTACATTTGACCTTACACTAAGATAACAAGATCATAGGTTCAAACCACGGAGTTAGCCACTAATGCAGGACAATTTGTGCCAAGATGGCGCATATATATACTATCTAAATTTTCTGAATTCGTCATTGCCTACTGCTTTTGCTAGTTATATAGTGTAGGCAGTGCAACAATTTACCTCAGATTTTGAAGGCCCCACCATAAACAGTAACAGAACTTAGGAAAGACTTCAACAGAAGCAACAATACCACTCTTGATTGCTTGAGCAAAGATTCCATAATTGAACTCACCATCAACAAAGCACTTCTTTACAAGAACATCCTCACTGACATTTTTCCAAGCATCAAACCCTGGGATGTGCTTATTGGTACTTCCACAGTACAAGAAATGACTGTTACATCTATTATCTTCAAGACAAACATTGTTCCAACATGTGTCATTGCGTTCTATGGCAAGTAAGTACCAAACGGAGCCAGTTATCTGGAACAAAGTAGAAGAATGTTCTTAGTAAAACTTTTTACACTGTCAGTCTACGATGTATCAATCATTATGCCTATGTTCTTAGTTTATAAAATCCTAAACCTTTTTTTTCTCATAAACAGTTGAAATGTTGCACTTTTGAGTTGAATCCTTGGATTTATGGATGGAATTAGTATGAAAGGACTAATTCGTCACCATTTTTTGAATGGTGAGAGATGAATTCATCATTTTCAAATCTTGGTGGACGACTTTGTCCTCTATATGGTGACAAATTCTTGATTTAGCAGGCTAGTAGAGATTAGTGGTGATACTTTTGGTGATTCTTGCTATAAACAAGACATCTCTAATTAATTAAAAGTACATATGATGATCAAATGAGGACCCTAAAGAAAGAAGGTTCAATCATGCAACATGCACTTACATGACTAGCTAGCATAAACCAAATCAAATAGTAAATGGCTCCAAGCAGTGCATTTTCTGCAAAAACACCAGCTGTCTTTTTAACTTCCGATGCTAATGGAAGAAACCTTAGAAATCTTGGAAAATATTGCAGGATCACAGTTCTCAACAGTGCCGTTTTTGTACTCAATACCTCTGAATGTCTTGTTTTGTATAGATATTTCCACACTATAATCTGCATTAGAAACATGTAGAAAATGAACCATATTGACAAAGCAATTTTCAAATATAACTAAAATCATCATCAACTTGTATTGAAGTTAGAAGTTTTGTTCAGTAGCCCTTGACAATTCAAAAGGCATGGTTTTCAAACCTGTGGCATAGGAAACACAGACATGAAGTCGATAATGAAATATCGCTGTAAATATCTACTGGCAATCTTTGCAGGATCTATGACAAGTTCACCTCTTCCAAACACACGAGATGAAGGCGCGATATAAGCAGTTCGGAACTGAAAGCTTATGCGCAGGAGATAGATAAAATCCAATACAGTCCTCAGTGCTGCTGTAAAATTCGCCAGTGTGCTATCTATGGCAAGGCAGAATGACTTGACGTTGAAGTAAGGGAGATAGAAGAAGAAAGGGTCAACAGCTACTGAAAAAATGCAGAGGATCTCAAAGAACTTGTTCCAATGGAGAAGGTGCTTGTCTTGAGGATCAAACACTTTCTTCTCTGAAACTTTGAGATCTTCAGGGAACACTGCCCAAGTAGTTACACCAGTTTTCAGTGACCTTCCAAATGTTCTGAGTCCTGCTGATCCTTTCTTCACTCCTAGCCTAAAGGATTGTGAAGGATTCTTCCTTGCGCGGCTGCCAACATGGAAGATCGATCTTAGCCTATCCATCAAACTCGGTCTGCCTGAGAATGACATGTTAGAATCAAGATCATCCAACCTGCATTATACACTCTATGTTAGCTTCATTATTGGCCTTTGAGTGAATTCGTCACAATGACATAAAGATACTAACAAGAGACACAATTTATTTTTTATTTTTTCTTTCATTATTTCTATCAAATTTTGATAATTATATTTTTCTTCCAAAATTTTTTGTACGGAAAAAATAAAGTAAATTAAACTTTCATAAATTTATTCTAGTTTATCACCAAACAAAATATAAGAACACTAATTTTTGTGTCTTGTTCTTAATGTCCTGTACTCAAAATCAAACGCAATCTAAGAGACTATTTTGTATCACTTTTTTTAGGACCAAAATGGTAGCCTACTCTTAATACTTACCTTGTTTCATAACCATGATAATCATGAAACTTTTATGTATGTAAGTAACACTTGTGAACATTTGAAGCAATTGTGTCTTTATTGTGTATAAGAATTTGTGTACCTTACAAACTTCTCCCTCTGGCCTCCAATATACTGTGACTTGTAACCAGTGTCAAACATTTTGAGGAAATTACATAGATACCTCGCCAGGAATTGGTGATCTTCCTAGCAGTTTACTGTCTTGTTATTATACCAGATAGTTTAGTATCCCATTTCCTGCAATGCAGAGAGAAAGAGAAAAAAAAAAAGGAAGCCAAACATGTTGGAAATTTTTTTTATTTAATTCAAAGAAAACTAATTATGAAAAAAAAAGGTGACAAATGATCCTTAGGAAATAATGTAATTGCTTATTCATCCAAGGCTAGAAACCTATCTAATGTTCATTGGGTTGTGTTCTTATTGATTTGATAATCATAATGCTAATTTCTAAGAATGATTTGTTTAATTTTATTTTATTTTTTCCCTTCAAAGATCCCTAATTTCCATGTTCATATTAAAGGAGATGTATACATAATCATGTAAATACAATGTTGAAATGCACAATTGAAACAACATTAAATTAGGAAGGTTAAAAAAATAGAGGAAGACTTACTGATGAGAATTTTTAAGGCTTTGATTTGAAGAATCAAGAGAAAAATGACATAAGATGCAGATTGATGAATAAAGAAAAGAATGTTTTTGTTTGTGATGATAAAGGAATTGGAATTAAGGTGGTTTGGTTTGGTTTGGTTTTTGGAGTAGATTTAGGTAGTTTAGACCGTTATGGTAGTTAAGGTTATTGTCCCCGCCATGCATGCATGCCATCACAACCTTCACACGTGCTATACTATATTTATTTTTCAGATATCACTCAAGTCTTCTTGCTATTTTACTTATGATATCACAATTGTCTTTCTTTAGTCCTTAAATTTTATAAACGTGACTCACGTTAGCCCGGGACAATTTCTGGGGCAAAAACGTTAATGAAACTCTGACATGGACAACCAAATGTCATGCTTGAACTTGTAAAACAGCATCGTTTTGGTTTTGGCACTTAAATAGTCCAAAAACGGCGTTGAAACACTTATTTTAAGAAAAAAAGTTTCAATAAATACTACTTACGATGTTTTTTTTAGACTATTGGGGTGTCAAAACAAAAATGACGTCGTTTTACAGAATCAATGTGATATTTGGCTATCCACATCAGTGTTCTGTTAACGTTTTTGTGTCGAAAATTAGCTTATAGACTAATGTGAGTCACATTCGCAAAGTTTAAGGATTAAATAGAGGTAATTGAAACTTCAGAGACTAAATTGAAGATTGCATACAAGTTGATGGACTAAATTGCATACAACTTTATTCGGAATTATAAAAATCTACACATATTATTATTTAAAGAAAATATGTATATAATCCTACAGAAATTAAAACCATATCCGATCCTGACTTTTATATAATAACTTACTAGTAGAAAAGATCTCCTTAGATGTAGAGACTTCAAAATGTATAGTATATTGCTCATAATTTTATATGAAAAAAGGTATATTTTTCATAATCAGTTACTATTATTTGTTTGTTATCAATGTATCACATATATTCATGTTGAAATTAAAAATATATTATGAAATTAAAAAGAATGTATAACTATCAAGGATCTCGCAAATTAGGAAAGATCCTATCACCACCAAAAATTTCCGATGAGGCCAAAAAACACGTTGAAAAATTTATAGCCACTAGAACCTTATCCTTTTTCTGAATGTAATATTTTTGTTATTTTCTTATCATTGGAAATCTCCTTTTTTTTATTGTGTTGATTGATGGTCGGATCTTTTGTATTCATTCTCACATAATCCTATATTCCTATTATATTTTTCTTGGAGTAAAATAACAATTATATTCTCAAAAAATTTAACTTTGGACTAATTAATTTTTTTTAAATATTAATTAAGTCCTCCGCGATAATAAATGATAGACATGTATGTCTTTTTGTCAATAGATGATGCGAAACGAAATAGGGTTGTGCATGCATTTCGTTATTTACAATGGTGTGTATTTCCTTATTAACGAAATCTTCGTTATTTTTTGAGTTTTCATATAACTTTTATTAGCGATTTTTTATTTATCATAAATCCTACCAAAACAGGTAGAGTTTCACTCCAAAATGGTTGATTATCTTTGTGACGATCTTTCATAAATAAATATGTGACTTTCTTTTTTTTTAAGACATTATTAGTCCTCTGTTTATTATAAAATAAATATCAATATATTTGTACTCCTTTCACACTATAGATATCAATTAGATTAAATGTATTGATAATATGATATACTTAATAGCCTTGGCTTTTTTAGTGAGGATATGATTCTCAATGAACATTTCAAGAAAGTAATTGATACCTTCTTAAAACACACAATTTGAATTGCTTAGCCTCAAATTATGCTAAGCCTATTCAAAGGGGAAAAAACAAAGAGAAAAAGTTGAATCTAGAAACTTATGTATTTTAACAAGGTTGTCTCTGATTATACCCCCAAAAAAATACTGTCTTTGTGGTGCCTCTATACAGAACCCCTGAATATTTTCTCCCACAAGGTATTTTTCTTTTTTTTTTTTAATTACGATCACTAGGACTAATCTGGTTTGAGGAGTTGACTTTTTTCCCATCTCTTTATTGTTTATTCTTCTGTTCTGTAAATGTTTTTTTGATGGATCCTCTTATTGAGAAGCACACTTATGAGTTAGAATCATATAACATATGTGTTTCACTTAGCTTTATAAATATCCTGTAGATAAATTCCTAAGTTTTGAATAATCATAATCATGTTGATATAGCATAATTCATGATATATAGTTATATACCCTTTGTTTATTTTTTGAATAAATTCCTTACATAATTCAGAATTGAAATGATATACTCAGATTAAAGCTTCAAGAGTCTAGATTAATTCTATGATGTTCTGTTTATTGGATGATGATGATGATAATAATAATAATAATAAAAATAAAAATGGTAAGATTATTTAATTTATTATTGAATAATGACATAATCATGATCATATATCTAACAAATAAACCATGCTAAATGTAATGATTTTATATGATTTTTTTAATTACAAATAGAATAATAATACTAAATAAAATATATATTCTTATTGTTCTCATATTTTGATTGATTATTATTTTTGGCAGTAAATATCTAATTTAAGGGCCATGGAAATACTTGATGATGCAGTTGACAACATGGGGTTGAGTAACAAAAAAGTTTCAAAGCTTCTACTTGTGCTTTTCATAGCTATTCCTTTGGTTTTCATCACAATTACCTCAATGTGCAAAATCTCAAATAGTAAATTACCAATTATGCCCCCGAAATTGTAAAACGCTGACATTAATAATCCTAATATTTGTTAACGACAATTATATCCCTGAAAAGTCTAAAAACGCTACAAATATGCCCAACTGTGAAGTGAGGCCTTCTCCGTTAAACGGAACATGGTGATGTGGCAAACGGGAATCCAACGTGGCATTCTCATATGGCGTTGTGTGTCGTTCCTCCTTTATACGGAATCTGAGAGAATGTTTTCCCCAATTCATTACAAACATAAACCCTAATTACTATCATGCATGGTGGAAGCAGAGGCATGTCCCATAACAATCGAAGGACACAGTCAGTGGAAAATAGTAACTCTGAAGGGCTCGACGAACAGGGGAGCAAGCCATATGACGGGACATGCTTCTGCCGTCTTCAAGTGGTGGCGTTGAAGTCGAAGACGAGGAGAAATCCAGGGAGATGGTTCTTCAGATGTCCTCTGTGGAAGGTATGTATGAATTTTCGGCTGAATCTGTCCCCATTCCCTATTGAGAGTTGAGTTTGATGAATGGCTTCTGTGCTGGGCAGACGAAGAACACTGGGTGTCGTTATTTTCAGTGGATGGACGAAACCAACGAGGAATCAGTGGGGCTGGAGGAAATCTCGAAGAATGGAACACAAGTATGCAATGAATGTGGAGTCTTGAAAGGGAGATTTACCAGTCTTGAGACAGAGACCATACACAGAGATGGGAAGATGATGAGGGCACACATGAAGAGAGTTGAATTGTTTTTATGCATCATTCTGTGTGGAGTTGTTCTGAGTTTGATTTTGAGTGTGATTTGTTTGGTTAGGTAGGAGAAGGGATGCATGCAGGACAAACAATGGATGTTATGTGTTACTGTTTTGTGGAATTTATGTTGACATTGTTGTAGCTATTGTTGTTGCTTGTTAATGAATTAGAGCTGTGTGTTACACTCAGTTGAATACTGACAATAACATGAATGGAGTGAATACAAATAAGTAAAAAAGGGCAACTCAGATACCCTAACTAATTTGAGATGGGTTTAAGAAATGAAACACTGCCAAAGGAACACGAATAGTACCAAAATATTTCATCTGCATAACATTTAGCATTAACACATTGTTCCAACCAAAAAGTTTGATCTGGATAACATTTAGCCTTGAAACATATTGTTCCAACCAAAATACTGAATACTCGGTAATTAGTCTTAATTTCAGACACCAAAAGACTTAAATTGTGCAGCAAAGGCCAATTGCCATGAATGCTAAGATCAACATATAACTCAAAAAGTAGAAACAGTGTAACAACTAATCTTTAACTTATAACTCAAAAGAAGAACTAATCACAGATCCAAGTCCCTTTCAACCAGACTGATTTGGCATGAACTTAGAGAACCTAGAAGTTGTTGCTTTACTAGCTCCATTCATGGTTTCATTTGACACCACAGGAGTCCTTGTGGTTTCTGCAACTCCTAAACCAGGGACAGCAGTTGAAGTAGGTCCAACGGGCCGTATTTGTGGGGGCCTAAATGGTGGGTTGGGCCTTGGAGTGGCTGTTGGACTTGGAGCTGTGGGCCTTGTTGTGGATGCTGGACTTGGAGCTGTGGGCCTTGGAGTGGCTGCTGGACATGGAGCTGATGGGGGCCTCATAATAGGCATCTTTACCCTGATTCCTTCCCTGCTAGAAGAAGCAGCAGCGACAGCAGCAGTATTGGAGGGAGTTTTAGGAGTTGATGCAGGACCTTTGCTAGATCTGGTTGCTCTCCTCCCAGGGTTGGTCCTAGGAGCTCTCCTTCCAGCAGACTGACTTGTTGAACCAAATAGGTTGATATTGACCTACAAAAAAAATAACTCTAAGTATAACTTCTCAAGTTACTACCTCAATATTGATTCATACATGTAATACCTCTTCATCAGCTTCAGAATGTGGATGGCCTTGTGTGAGCTCTTGTTCAACTGCATCCATGGTCTCCTCCCAAAACCTCTCTTGCTCGGAGTCAGACATGTCCTCTAAATCCATATGTGGCAAATTTTGTTGAGTTGGTGGCTGAACATGTCCTCCATCTGCCTGACCATCTTGAGGTGCTTGCTGTGCGTTTGCATCTTCCTCAGATGCCACATGCGACTTCTTATCAGGACAGGTTCTTGAGTTGTGCCCAACCTACAAATACAACATCATTCCAACAATCAATATATGACAATACTCAACAGCAAGTTAGATTATTTTTTACCTTTTTGCAAAGTTTACAACTTGTTTTGCCATAACTCCTCTTAAGTTTGTACTGGCTACCACTCTGCCTCTCTGATTCATGTCGAGCTCTTTTTTTTGTAGGTCTTCCTATTGGCCTCTTATAAGGTGGAGGGAGACATGGCAGTCCCTCTGTATCAGCCCAATACTCTTGACTAGGGACTGTGTTGATATGAAATTGGTAAGTTCTGTTATATGCCTCCATAGTCAGCCAATGGTGGGCATAATCTTCTGGCCTTTGATTTTTTCTTTGAATTGCAGCAACTCCATGACAGCACGGCAGGCCTGTCAGTTGCCACTTTCTACAGGTGCAAGTCCTCTCTTGAGTGTTGACCCGAAGTGTGCGACCATGCCTTCTTACCTCAAACACATTGTGATCATCATCTCCCACCCACTGAGCTTCCCAGTAATTTCCTTCCTTCTTTTCTTTCTCCAACCTGCTCGTCTGGATAGGAGCCAGCTTGCCCGTGTAAGCCATCAATGCATCTTTGTGGAATGCCATAGTTTTCATCAGGTAATATCTGATATCCTCCAGCATGGTAATTATGCTCTTGCCTCTTAAACCCACCATTGTTGCATTAAGTGATTCTGCATTATTATTTGTTATGTTATCTACCTTTGCCCAGGTAGAGAATCTTGACCTTGACCATGTTCCTTGCTCATATGCAGACAAGTATTCCCAGGCTGCTGTATTAATCCTTTTGATTGCAGCCATACCTTCAGCAAATTCCTGATCAGTCAACGCCCTTGCACATTGAAACAACAATTGTTTAAGTTCCAGATCTTTCCAACGCTTCTGGAAATTCCTCCACATATGCATAGTACAAAACCTGTGATTAACCCCTGGCATAACTTCTTGCAGAGCAGGAATTAGGCCCTGTCATTAAGTAAGTTAGACACTATATACAATAGCTTGAGTAATTAGTTGAATAAAGTAATTGAATACACAGATTGAAAACTAACCTTCTGCTTATCTGACATGAAGTGCCAACCAAATTGCTGATGGTCCCCTATATCTGCCAACAAATATTCAAGGAATTCTTTCCAATTTTTTTTGTCTCTGCATCAACTACTCCATATGCAACTGGGAATAGATGATTGTTGGCATCTTGAGTAACGGCAGTCAGCAGCTGTCCTCCAAAGTAACCCTTCAAAAATGCTCCATCAAGACATATGAAAGGCCTACAACCTTGCTTGAATCCCCTTTTGCAGGCATCGAGACAGATGTAAAGACTTCTAAACTTAGGCAAACCTTCCGGTTGTGGAGTTGTACCCATATGGCAACTGGATCCTGGGTTGGCCTTACGGAGCTCATTCAGATAAGTCCTCAACTTCAGATACTGTTCCCTCTCTGTGCCCTCAATGACATCCTTAGCCTTTTCCATTGCCCTAAACATCATCCTCTCTCCAACACATATATCGAACTCCACCTTGAACATATCTCTAGCCTCTTTCTGGGACAAATTGGGACAGATCCTAATCTTACCTATCAACTCTTCCGAAACCCATTTACAAGTGACTGACCTACTTCTATTACTCCTAGGGCATGTATGCTCATCAACAAGTGTTTTTATTTGGTAACTAGGTGGCTGGTTTCTCCTTGCACAGTAAACCTCCCATGGACACGTTTCATTGTAACAGATGACCCTGCACCTGTGTGGTTCAACCTTCAGAAAAAATGCCTCTCTTCCCATTTGAATACTATATTTCCGGACTGCATCCTTAAACTGCTGCATCGTCCCAAATTCCATACCTAACTCCAGTCTAATTTTGCCAAACTTTGTATCAGGATTGTACTGCGGGAATACTGGATTTTCATCCTCAGAATCAGAACCAGGCGGGGTCTGCAACTCCTCAGACTGGTACTGATATTCAGTTGGCCCACCATCAGGGTCATTTTGGTTAGGAACAACCACCCTTGGAGCCTGATTCTCCTCCCTGGGTGGTAGGATCTTCTGACCTGATGGAGGAGGTCTTGGATGATGCCTACGACCTTGTGATGCATTCATATGATTAGGTAAGTATCTAACAAACAACTTTTGGCAATCAAATTAGAATTTCAGCAGTAAGCAATTTTCACCCTATGCTATACAATTAATTAACAATACAATTATGAATATTTGCATGTTTTAAGCTACAAACATATACAACACATTTTCTAACCTGGCAGTTCGTCACCATTGTCCTGTGCATCAGGTTGCGCTCTACCAGACGGTTGGGGCCTTCCATGTTTCTTCCTGCGCTTTCTTCCCCGGCCTTCAGCTTCCTGACGCTGAGATTGTCCCTCTTCTGGTTCAGCTTGTGTCTCATGGTTACTTCCTAAATTGGGTGCCTCATTTTCAACAGTTGCAGCCTCAGTTTCAATGGGTACGTTATCAGTACCTACGTCACCTTTCTCCGATTGATCATTCCCTCCATTACTCAACATTGATTCACCCTCCTGTTGCTGTTGCTCCTCGTACTGTGTGGGATCATCTTGATGAGTGGCCTGAATTTCTGAGATAGCTCCATCCACTACTATATCATCTGGTCCTCCATGTTCATCATTCTGTGGGAGATCCTGGTCATGATTTTGCTGGTCTTTTGAAGGAGGTCCCTCAACTACATCAACTAACTCTGGATCGGCGTCAACAGGATGCTCAAAATATAAGTGGACCCTGTTTTTATTCTTCAGTGCAGCAACACACAACTTAACCACATCGTCATCCCTTCTCAGAACTCGTAGCCCATTAGCTAAATCCATCCCCGGCTCCAACCAATACACTTCATTGTACCTAGTATACCCTAAATCCAGAAACAAACCCTCAACAAGGAACAAATTACATGTATCAACATGCACCCTGTCGATGACACTCACTAAACCTTCGTTATACCTCACCACACCATCAGCATCCTTCTCTAACCAACCCCGATGGTGATATACAAACGTGATAGGACTTGCCATCTAACAAAAAACATCAAAGAAGTAACAATCAGATAAATCAACACATGAAGACAACCATCAGAAAAAAGTTTCACTTCATCACCAACAACATGCAAACCCCAACGAACTGATAACAAGAACGAAAACAATGAATGCTTACCGAAACCTTCGTTGTTCAATGGAGATTTCTTCACCTAGTATCAATGCCAAACGTCAGATTGCAAGTGATGTTAACAACTTCGACACGCGAATGCAGAGACACACGAGACGAAGAGATACATAGACCAACACTAAGAAACTCTTCAGTTTCCCGCATCCAAAATGATCATAGTTAAATGGATTGTTTCACTCAAGGTTAGCCTGGTCATTTACTATGAATTGCACAATTAGGGTTTCACGAATTAGGGGGAAACCTGAAACGGGACGGAAGGCCTAATGAGAATGCCACGTTGGATTCCCGTTTGCCACATCACTATGTTCCGTTTAACGGAGAAGGCCTCACTTCACGGTTGGGCATATTTGTAGCGTTTTTAGACTTTTCAGGGGTA
Organism: Arachis hypogaea; assembly: GCF_003086295.3. Classification (NCBI taxonomy): domain Eukaryota; kingdom Viridiplantae; phylum Streptophyta; class Magnoliopsida; order Fabales; family Fabaceae; genus Arachis; species Arachis hypogaea. The sequence goes on from NC_092040.1 coordinate 38,818,017, forward strand.
TAATTGTCGTTAACAAATATTAGGGTTATTAATGTTAGCGTTTTACAATTTCGGGGGCATAATTGGTAATTTACTCATTTTCTTCCTTTTGAGGGGTTTCAAAAGGTATTATTAGGAGGAAAATATCAGAATAATAATAATAATAATAGCATGGAATTGGAAGAAAGAAGAATAGTCCAAAATATGACACATGAGAACTTAGGAGGAGGAGGAGAAGAAAAGAATAATACTTTTGAGGTAAGCAACATTGTAAAGTTGTAATGTCCTTGTTATTTTTTATATATGATTTTAGTTTAAATAAGTTTTAAATTTCTAGCAAATTTATTTATTTATTTATTAGTTCTTTGTAATTTTTGTCAAATTCTTTTAAAATTTAGGATATTTTATTTTGGTGTCTATTATTTCCTAAATATTTATGTATTTTGTTTTATGGGTTAATATTTACCAGAGCAAGTTAATAGTAGGTCTAAAATAAATTAGACAATAACTAAACAAAAAAATATGAGTTTTAGATAATAAAAAAAAACTTAATTTTAACCCAATAATTTCAACCTATATTTCTGATATCATTTTTTTTTTTGGATAAAATTTTAGATATTGGAGGATTGGCCTAAGAAAAACAACTACTTGTGGCAAAAATAATCATCTAAAAAATGAAATTGGTTGAATAAGTTGTGTGTGAATCAAAATCAAACTCTCTAAAATTATTAATTAGGAATTTTGATGGTATTTTTTTTATTTTTAACTTGTAATTCATTCTAAAGTCTAATCTAAACTTAATTAATGGCTAAATTAAGGTATCTCAAGGGAAAGTTCAGAATAATTGCACTGCTTCACAAGAAACAGTAACAGGTGGAGGTTAGTTATATGCTTCTTCTTTTTTTTTTCCCTATTTTTTTCAACTTAAGTTTTTTCGTTTTTATTAACCTTAAGTTTTCGTTCATTATTATATATTGTGTTCTTATGAGGTATGATTATGAAGTATATAAAATTTTGTTAAAACTATAGTACAGATTAGATAAGGCACAAATTTAAAAATCGAGAAATAATTTATGATTTAAGATTTATAATAAGTGCTCTTATTTGATATTCACAGTAAGTAAATGGAATAGTAGTAACTTAATTATAAAAATTAAAGTACCAAACTAAGTTGTACATAAATTTTAGAATAAACTCTTCTTTTTTTTTTTAACTCTAATTTATAGAGTTGTAATGGCATTTTATCTCCAAGACAAAACAAATAGATAAAGAAAAAGACAAAAATATTAAAATTTTCTATCTCTATTTATATTTTTACAATTAAATAATTTTTATTTTGCTATATTTATATTTTTATCTCAAAAATTAAGACTCATTCTTAATTTTTTTTATTAAATAAAAAATATTACACTCGTTATTAATTAAACAAATTTTAATTCTTTATTTTAAATTAAAACTCATAATTTATTATTTTATTTATTACTTCTAATAATAAATCATTTTTAAGAAGTGTTACAAATAATGTCTAAATATTGCTTATACTTATATATGGTATTAGGAAAAGTATAGGGAACCAATATACTATCTGCCAATTTATTACCAACAATAATTAATTATTATATTTTAAATACATGTATAAAGAGACACATCTAGAAAATACATCTATAAAGACATTTCTATTAGACACTTTCATTAAACACAATCATAAATAAGAATTGAGTTGACAGAAGTTGGTAGAGATAGCGGGATTGATGATATTATTGTTCTCTAATTTTTCAGGGCCAAAAAATAATACACAAAAACTTTCAACAAATGATTCAAAAAATTCAACCACACATGACAAATTTCTTGATGGACTTTTAGCTTCTGAATTTGATGAATCAACATGCCTAAGCAGGTATCAATCCCATTTATACCGCAAACCTTCTAATCACAAGCCATCTCCATATTTGATATCTAAACTCAGAAACTATGAAGAATTTCACAAAAGATGTGGACCAAACTCTAGAGCTTACAAAATAGCCATGCAAAAAATAACAACCCCAAGTTCTAAAACACATCATCATCATCATCACAATGATAATGTTGATGCTGCAAAGTGCAAATATCTTGTATAGACACCTGCAAATGGACTGGGAAATCGAATGATTAGCATCGCCGCCGCCTTCCTCTTCGCCGTCCTCACAGACAGAGTTCTGTTGGTAAGATTTGAAGCAGATATGAATGGCCTATTCTGTGAATCATTTCATGGGTCAACTTGGATTTTGCCTATGAATTCACCCTTTTGGAACCATGAGAATATTGAGACATATCAAAGTGTAGTGTTAGCTAAGGTGGACAAAGCTAGAAACTTGACATTGGATCAATTGTTATTGCCTTCTGTTCTGTTTATTAATCTACAACATACAAAAGAAGATCCTGAAATCTTTTTTCATTGTGATCATAATCAAAAAGCTCTCAAGAAAGTTACTGTCTTGATTGTTCAATCAGATCAGTACTTTGTGCCTTCTCTGTTCATGACTCCATCTTTTAGTCATGATATGAACAAGATGTTCCCGAAAAAGGATGCTGTTTTCCACCACGTCGGCCGGTACCTTTTCCACCCTTCGAACGAGGCGTGGGGACAAATTAGTAAATTCTATGATGCATACTTGGCGAAAGCAGAAGAGAGGATTGGACTACAAGTAAGTAGCGACGGATTCAAAAAATTTTGTTACTAAAAGCATAAAAAAAGAGTAAAATATTTTTTTTTTACTATTCAATGTATTATTTATGGTGAAAACTCAGGTGCAGTCAATTTCACGTGAAATTGATAGTTGAGAGGTGTTAGATAAAAATTTAGTCAAATTAGTAAAATCATCTAACGGTTCTCAGTCATCAATTTCACATGAAGTCGACTGCACCTGAATTTCCACAATTATTTATAATAGTAACAAATACGACATTAGTTAAGACTATAAAAATATTTACATATTGCTCATAAAATATTTGTAGATAAGAGTGTTTAGACCCACTTTCACGCCTCAACAAGCAGTTATGGACTTGCTTTTAAGCTGTGTTACAAGTAACAAGATACTTCCGGAGGTCGATACGCGAAATTCGGCCGGCACGACGGCTTCAAATGTGGGGAGAAACAACCATACTTTAAAGGCTGTTGTTGTGGCATCTTTGTATCCAGAGTATGGTGAAAATTTGAGAAGTATGTACCTTAAAGGACCAACTATTACCGGAGAAGTAATAAGAGTTTATCAACCAAGTCATGAAGAAAAGCAAAAGTTTAATGATAATGTGCACAACATAAAGGCATTGGTGGATATGTATCTACTAAGTTTATGTGATGTGTTGGTGACTTCTTTATTGTCTACTTTTGGGTATGTGGCTCAAGGTTTTGGGGGTTTGAAGCCTTGGTTACTCTGGGCTGGTAAGTAATGAAACACATTTTCCACCTTGTCTTAGGGACTTGTCACCTGAGTCTTGTTACCATTTTCCACCTCAGTATCAGTGTAATGAGAATCCCAAAGAACATTTTGCTACTTCTTTCCCACATATATTTGAATGCAAGGATTATTATCGTGGAGTGAAGCTGGGTGATGGTGTAGTTCATTAATTCTTAATTTCTTATCTAGCTTGTAGTTTCATTTTGTTTTCTCTTTTGTAATATTGTAGGTGTATATTTGTTTACCTTTTTTCTTTTGTTGGTATTTCGATTGAGAATTGTACATTTTGATCTTGTTTGGATGAGCTTTTAAGAAAAGATCTTTTTTTGAGTTATCTTTTTTTAAAAGATCTTAGGAAAAAAGTAAAAGTAATTTTATGTTTGGGTTTCTCATTTAAAAAGATCTTTTATCAATTACATTTGGGTATAACAATATAAAAGTACTTTTTTGTTTATTTATTACATGAAAAATATTTTTTTTAAGAAAAAAAAGATGTAAATTACAGCTTCTCAAAAAAGATTTTTTTATTTTTCTAGTGCTTTTACTTTTACTACTAGAAATTTGCCAAACACGTTAAAAAATAAAAAAAATCTTTTTTTATTTTTTATCAAAATAATGACGCCCAAACAAGCACTATATTTTAATTTTTGAGTTTGGTTTAAGAATTGTAAACCAATAATGTCTCTTAAGGTTAAAGTTAAGCTATGATGTCTAGTTAATTTTGTGATTATTATTTAATCGGTTGACAATTAGAATTTTTCTAAAAGCTCAAGTATTCATCTATTCTTAGTATATAAAAGTAGATACATAAGTTTACCACATTATTTTTAAAACATCTTTTTCTTTCTATTAATGCCATGTCAGCAATATCGCTTACTTGGCAAAATTATTTTAAAATTTTATTTGGCTGTTTTTACAAAAAAAATCCAGAAAATTCATTTTTCACCTGTTTAAACCTATTTACTTCTAAAATAATATCAATAAAAGTTCTCTTTAATAACAAAAACAAAATAATAATACAAGATTTAAGTTTAATTATTCTAAATTGAAGTACAATATAAAAAATTAAAAATAAGATATCATAAAATTCATAAAATAACAGACTAAAATTCATATCACATTAGGGTTTACTTTCTTAAACTATGCTATTTATATGAAATATGTAGATATGCGAATTTGCGAATCGGATCCGTGGATATCACTGCCATATCCGCAATCGATAGTGCGGATCAGATAATATCTGCAAAATTCGGATCGGATGCGGATAATTACCGCAGATATGCGAATATTATCCGATTCATGTGCAGCCCTAGGCACACCATGAACCAAACTTGGCCACGTGTATAGTAGTAACGTGGGCCGTAAGCAAAAATAATTTTGACCTTTGACCGTTACACGATTAAAATGGTGCGTTTCGAAACAAGTTGAAAATCAAATCAGACTATCAGAGTTTTCACTCTGGGATTCACATGGCGGTGCATAAGTTTTCCGTTACTATCTTTCTTCCCTTCATCGCGTTTAGGGTTTCAGAATTTTGCTCAAGTTTTAAAAATCAACTCAATATCCTCAGTTACGGTACGGTTTTTTCTTTGTTCCTTGTTTTGTTTTTTCGGTCATTGTACAGTATAATTTTTCTTATTTTTGGGTTTGAGTGAAAGTTGAAAAGAAAAAGATGTTCTGGTATAGTCGAATTTCATACTTTTCATGCTTGATAAATCATTTCAATTTATGCAAATGGAAGCGTTATTTGGGAAGATAGGGATTCAAAGAGCATCTCTTCTGTATTCTGTTTTACACAGGGCTAAGATTCTGGACATTGTATTTGTGATTTGGTGTATATAATATAAACATTGCCTAAATGCACTTTATTTTTTAAAAAAATAAATATTATTACCTTGGTTTGAAAAGATGATCATCAAATTTTGGGGTAATAGGTGATTATAAGGTGAAAATCTAAGAAAGTAACTTCAGGATTTGAACTTCTAATATTGAAGCGTGTAGGTAAAATTCATATGGTGTCATGAGTTGCAATCAACGGCTTTACTTTTTTGTAAAGATGTTAGAATTCTTTTCTGAATTAAATTGTATGCTTTATTAGTGTAAATGTACTTTGGAAAAACAAAAATGAGTCTTTTTTGGACATTGTATCTGATATGGTGATGTCTGGCAGTGATTCTTGCAGATATTGGATATTTAAACAGCAGAAAATCGCTCGAGCTGGTACTGATGGGTATAATCAGGAGTTGCTTCTCATTCATAGCAGGGACAGTCTATGGCATTTATGTGGCTCAAAATTATCAAATTCCTAACATTACCAAGCTAATTGACACTACCTTGCACAAGGCAAAGCAAGTTGAGGAAACATATCGCAAGCCTAAGAAGAAGGATTCTGATGATGATAACTACGATTAGTTCCCCTATATGGCGCTACTTCAGAATCAGGTTCATATTGCTGTGATGGTAATTTCTTCTTTGTTTTGTCTTCCTCAATGATATATAGGGTCAAATAAATTTGTTAACAAAAGTTTATGGTATATCGAAATGAATGGAAGAGTGTTAGAGGAGATTTCTTAGCATTTATAAGAGCTTTTTTCACTTTTTTTAATGGGAAATGTTATATTTCCTTTGTCTCCCATGTTTGGAATCTTACATTGAAATTACAAATTAAAGAAATGTATAATATACTCATTCAATAATCTTGAATAGATTTTGGGACTGGGCAAGAAATTTGTTTTTACGCTCATCAGAATTACGTAATATACCTGGAGTTTTATGCCTATAAATTTTAATGGTACTTTACCTATTCTTGATATAGTCATCATCTTATTGTGGCTTGTTAATTATACAGTTTCATTGTTGATGCACAATTTTGACACCAAGATAAAACACTTATGCGAATAATATTAACTATATATTTAGTTGTAATAATTCACATTATCTCATGGTGTGTCTATCTATATAATGTTTAATAAACATTCTCATTAGATGTGTCGTCTGCCTGTTTCATCTAACAAATGAGCTTAGATATATATCTTTTTTAAAGCAACTTGGAATTTCCTCTGAAATCATCCCCATGAACTTACATGACTGCAAGAATTAAGGAAACATGGTGGCTGAATATTTAAGTTACAAACATCTCTCGGTTCATTGATTGATGTGCATTCTTAGTTAAGCTTTAGAGTGTTATTAGGATATCTCCTTTTTACTTGTGGTGGCTGGTGCACGAAATTGCAATCACACTTTTGCAACTCCGCACAACTAACCAGCAAGTGCACTGGGTCGTCCAAGTAATACCTTGCGTGAGCAAGGGTCGATCCCACGGAGATTGTCGGCTTGAAGCAAGCTATGGTTATCTTGTAAATCTTAGTCAGGATATCAGAAATTATCAGGATTGATTGTGAAAGACAAAAGAACATGAAATGATTACTTGTTTTGCAGTAATGGAGAATAGGTTGAGGTTTTGGAGATGCTCCATCTTCTGAATCTCTGCTTTCCTACTGTCTTCTTCATCAAACACGCACGGTTCCTTCCATGGCAAGCTGTATGTAGGGTTTCACCGTTGTCAATGGCTACCTCCCATCCTCTCAGTGAAAATGTTCCTATGCTCTGTCACAGCATGGCTAATCATCTGTCGGTTCTCGGTCAGGCCGGAATAGAATCCAGTGATTCTTTTGCGTCTGTCACTAACGCCCCGCCTGCTAGGAGTTTGAAGCACGTCATAGTCATCCAATCATTTAATCCTACTCAGAATACCACAGACAAGGTTTAGACCTTCCGGATTCTCTTGAATGCCGCCATCAGTTCTAGCTTATACCACGAAGATTCCGGTTAAAGAATCCAAGAGATAACTACTTAATCTAAGGTAGAACGGAGGTGGTTGTCAGGCACACGTTCATAGTTGAGAATGATGATGATTGTCACGGATCATCACATTCATCCGGGTTAAGAACAAGTATTATCTTATAATGGAAGCAAGCATGATTGAATGAGAAACAGTAGTAATTGCATTAATCCATCAAGACACAGCAGAGCTCCTCACCCCCAACCATGGGGTTTAGAGACTCATGCCGTGGAAAGTACACAAAGAAACGTGTAAAGTGTCATGAGGTCCTGATACAATGTCAAAAGATCCTATTAATAGTAAACTAGTAGCCTAGGGTATACAGAAATGAGTAAATGACTTAAAAATCCACTTCTGGGCCCACTTGGTGTGTGCTTGGGTTGAGCAATGAAGCATTTTCGTGTAGAGACCTTTTCTGGAGTTAAACGCCAGCTTTTATGCCAGTTTGGGCGTTTAACTCCAAGTTTTATGCCAGTTCCAGCGTTAAACGCTGGAATTTCTGAGGCTGATTTGCCACGCCGGTTTGGGCCATCAAATCTTGGGCAAAGTATGGACTATCATATATTGCTGGAAAGCCCAGGATGTCTACTTTCCAACGCCGTTGAGAGCGCGCCAATTGGGCTTCTGTAGCTCCAGAAAATCCACTTCGAGTGCAGGGAGGTCAGAATCCAACAGCATCTGCAGTCCTTTTCAGTCTCTGAATCAGATTTCTGCTCAGAACCCTCAATTTCAGCCAGAAAATACCTGAAATCACAGAAAAACACAAAAACTCATAGTAAAGTCCAGAAAAGTGAATTTTAACTAAAAACTAATAAAAATATACTAAAAACTAACTAGATCATACTAAAAACATACTAAAAACAATGCCAAAAAGCGTATAAATTATCCGCTCATCACAACACCAAACTTAAATTGTTGCTTGTCCCCAAGCAACTGAAAATCAAAAATAGGATAAAAAGAAGAGAATATACTATAGACTCCAAAATACCAAGGAAACATAGCTCCAATTAGATGAGCGGGACTAGTAGCTTTTTGCCTCCGAACAGTTTTGGCATCTCACTCTATCCCTTGAAGTTCAGAATGATTGGCATCTATAAGAACTCAGAACTCAGATAGTGTCATTGATTCTCCTAGTTAAGTATAATGATTCTTGAACATAGCTAATGTATGAGTCTTGGCTGTGGCCCAAAGCACTCTGTCTTCCAGTATTACCACCGGATACATACATGACACAGACACATAATTGGGTGAACCTTTTCAGATTGTGACCCAGCTTTGCTAGAGTCCCCAATTAGAGGTGTCCAGGGTTCTTAAGCACACTCTTTTTGCCTTGGATTATAACTTTATTTCTTTCTTTTTCTCTTTCTTCAACTCTTTTTTTTTCGATTTTTTTTTAATTCACTGCTTTTTCTTGCTTCAAGAATCAATTAGATGATTTTTCAGATCCTCAATAACAGTTCTCTTTTTCCTTCATTCTTTCAAGAGCCAATAATTTCTAACATTCTCAAAACAACAAATTCAAGAGACATATGCACTGTTCAAGCATTCATTCGGAAAACAAAAAGTATTGTCACCAAATCAAACTAATTCAACTAGTTTCAAGGATAAATTTCGAAATCCTATACTTCTTGTTCTTTTGTGATTAAAGCATTTTTCATTTAAGAGAGGTGATGGATTCATAGGACATTCATAGCTTTAAGGCATAGACACTAAGATACTAATGATCATGTAATAAGACACAAACATAGATAAACATAAGCATAAAAAATCGAAAAACAGAAAATAAAGAACAAGGAGATTAAAGAACGGGTCCACCTTAGTGATGGCGGCTTGTTCTTCCTCTTGAAGATCTTATGGAGTGCTTGAGCTCCTCAATGTTTCTTCCTTGCCTTTGTTGCTCCTCTCTCATGATTCTTTGATCTTCTTTAATTTCATGGAGGAGGATGGAATGTCTTTGGTGCTCCACCCTTAGTTGTCCCATGTTGGAACTCAATTCTCCTAGGGAGGTGTTGATTTGCTCCCAATAGATTTGTGGAGGAAAGTGCATCCCTTGAGATGAATCTCTCCATCTCCCATGGCTCGGAGGTGGAAGCTTTTGCTTTCCCCTTCCTCCTTCTAGAGGTTTCTCCGGCCTTAGGTGCCATAAATGGTTATGGAGAAACAAAAAGCAACGCTTTTACCACACCAAACTTAGAAGGTTTGCTCGTCCTCGAGCAAAAGAAGAAAGAAGAGAGAGAGTGGTGGGGTAGATGGGGATCCTGTGGGGTCCACAGATCCTGATGTGTCAAGGAAAAGTCATCCCTGCACCAAGTGGCATGCAAAAATGCGTTTTGAGCCAATTCTGGCGTTAAACGCCGGGCTGGTGCCCATTTCTGGCGTTTAACGCCAGCTTGGTGCCCATTCCTGGCGTTTAACGCCAGTCTGGTGCCCCTTTCTGGCGTTAAACCCCCAGAATGGTGCCAGACTGGGCGTTAAACGCCCATCTGCTAGCCTCACTGGCGTTTAAACGCCAGCAAGTTCTCCTCCAGGGTGTGCTGTTTTTCTTTCTATTTTTCTTTCTGTTTTTGCTTTTTCAATTGATTTTGTGACTTCTCATGATCATCAACCTATAGAAAACATAAAATAACAAAGGAATTTAGATAAAATATAACATTGGGTTGCCTCCCAACAAGCGCTTCTTTAGTGTCAGTAGCTTGACAGTGGGCCCTCATGGAGCCTCACGGAGGCTCAGAGCAAAGTTGGAACCTCCCAACACCAAACTTAGAGTTTGGTTGTGACCTCCTAACACCAAACTTAGAGTTTGACTGTGGGGGCTCTGTTTGACTCTGTTTTGAGAGAAGCTCTTCATGCTTCCTCTCCACGGTTACAGAAGGAGAACCTTGAGTCTTATAGTTTGCACTGTCTGCAAGCCACGGAGTTTCCTGAATAGCAAACAATTGCTCATCCGGAAAGGTTTCAGAGATCTCAGTAGGAGGGAGGGATGCTCCTGCTACTGGTTCTATCCGGGACAGGTGATCAGCTACTTGATTTTCTGTCCCTTTTCTGTCTCTTATTTCTATATCAAACTCTTGCAGAAGCAACACCCATCTTATGAGCCTGGGTTTTGAATCCTGCTTTGTGAGTAGATATTTAAGAGCAGCATGGTCAGTGTACACAATCACTTTTGATCCTACTAAATAAGATCTGAACTTGTCAATGGCATAAACCACTGCAAGTAACTCTTTTTCTGTGGTTGTGTAGTTCTTCTGTGCATCATTTAGAATACGGCTGCCATAATGAATGACGTGCAGAAGCTTACCATGCCTTTGTCCCAATACTGCACCAATGGCATGGTCACTGGCATCACACATTAGTTCAAATGGTAATGTCCAGTCTGGTGCAGAGATAACTGGTGCTGTGACCAGCTTAGCTTTCAGGGTCTCAAACGCCTGCAGACACTCCTTATCAAAGATAAATGGCGTGTCAGCAGCTAGCAGATCACTCAGAGGTTTGGCAATTTTTGAAAAATCCTTTATAAACCTTCTGTAGAATCCTGCATGCCCCAGAAAGCTTCTGATTGCCTTAACATTGGTAGGTGGTGGTAATTTTTCAATTACTTCAACTTTAGCTTGATCCACCTCTATTCCCTTGTTTGAAATTTTATGCCCAAGGACAATCCCTTCAGTCACCATAAAGTGACATTTTTCCCAGTTTAAAACTAGGTTGGTCTCTTGGCATCTTTTCAGAACAAGTGCTAGATGGTTAAGGCAGGAGCTGAATGAGTCTCCAAATACTGAAAAGTCATCCATGAAGACTTCCAGAAATTTCTCTACCATATCTGAGAAGATAGAGAGCATGCACCTCTGAAAGGTTGCAGGTGCATTGCACAGACCAAAAGGCATCCTTCTGTAGGCAAATACTCCAGAAGGACATGTAAATGCTGTTTTCTCTTGGTCTTGAGGATCTACTGCAATTTGGTTGTATCCTGAGTAGCCGTCCAAAAAGCAGTAGTATTCATGACCTGCTAGTCTCTCTAGCATCTGGTCTATGAATGGCAAAGGAAAATGATCCTTTCTGGTGACTGTATTGAGCCTTCTGTAGTCAATACACATACGCCACCCTATAACTGTTCTTGTAGGAACCAGTTCATTCTTTTCATTATGAACCACTGTTATGCCTCCCTTCTTGGGGACAACGTGAACAGGGCTCACCCAGGGGCTGTCAGAAATAGGATAAATAATCCCAGCCTCTAGTAACTTAGTGACCTCTTTCTGCACCACCTCCCTCATGGCTGGATTTAGCCGCCTTTGTGGTTGAACCACTGGCTTAGCATCATCCTCCAATAGGATCTTGTGCATGCATCTTGCTGGGCTAATGCCCTTAAGATCACTTATGGACCACCCAAGAGCTGTCTTGTGTGTCCTTAGCACTTGAATTAGTGCTTCCTCTTCCTGTGGATTTAAAGCAGAGCTTATGATCACTGGAAAAGTGTCACCTTCTCCCAGAAATGCATATTTCAGGGATGGTGGTAGTGGCTTGAGCTCTGGTTTAGGAGGTTTATCTTCTTCTTGAGGAATTTTCAGAATTTCTTTTATTTCCTTTAGTTCCTCCAGATCAGGCTGAACATCTTTAAAGATGTCATCTAGCTCTGATTCAAGACTTTCAGTCATATTGACCTCCTCCACCAAAGAGTCAATAATATCAGTGCTCATGCAGTCATTTGATGTGTCTGGATGCTGCATAGCTTTGACAACATTCAACTTGAACTCATCCTCATTGACTCTCAGGGTTAATTCCCCTTTTTGGACGTCAATGAGGGTCCGTCCAGTTGCTAGGAAAGGTCTTCCTAGAATGAGAGTTGCACTCTTGTGCTCCTCCATTTCCAGCACTACAAAGTCAGTTGGAAAGGCAAATGGCCCAACCTTGACAATCATGTCCTCAATTATGCCTGATGGATATTTAATGGAGCTATCAGCAAGTTGGAGGCATATCCGGGTTGGTTTGACTTCTTTAGTCAACCCAAGCTTTCTGATAGTGGATGCAGGTATTAGATTGATGCTTGCTCCAAGGTCACACAGGGCTGTCTTGGTGCAAGCACCTTCTAGTGTGCATGGTATCATAAAACTCCCTGGATCTTGAAGCTTTTCTGGTAAGCTTTTCAGAATGACTGCACTGCATTCTTCAGTGAGAAATACTTTTTCAGTTTCTCTCCAATCCTTCTTATGACTTAAGATCTCTTTCATGAACTTAGCATAAGAAGGTATTTGCTCAAGTGCCTCTGCAAACGGAATCTTTATTTCAAGAGTCCTTAGGTAGTCTACAAAGCGGGCAAATTGCTTATCCTGCTCCGCTTGGCGGAGTTTCTGAGGATAAGGCATCTTGGCTTTATATTCTTCAACCTTAGTTGCTGCAGGTTTATTCCTTACAGAAGTGGTTGGAGAAGCCTTTTTAGAGGGGTTACTATCAGCACTCACAGGTGTCTGATTCCCCATTGGCGTTTGAACGCCAGGGTTGGGTGGAAAATGGGCGTTTAACGCCAACTTTTCCCCCTTTTCTGGCGTTTGAACGCCAGAACTGGGCAGGGAATGGGCGTTTAACGCCAGCTTTCCCTTCTTTTCTGGCGTTTGAACGCCAATAGCATTCCTCTCTGGGCTCTTACTGTCCTCAGAGGGATTTTGGATAGTGGTTTGGCTATCCTCTGTCAATTGTTCCTTTATTGACTTTTTGCTACTTTGAGCAGTGTTATTCAGTGTCTTCCCACTCCTCAGTTGAACTGCTTGACACTCTTCTGTTATCTGTTTAGATATCTGCTATTTTGCTTGATTCAACTGCAGTTCTATGTTCTTGTTAGCAACTTTAGTTTCATGGAGCATCTCTTTAAATTCTGCTAACTGTTTTGTCATCAGGAGCACTTGTTGATTAAGCTCAATCATCTGTTCTTGAGGATTAGGATCAGTGGCTACTGCCATGACTTCCTCTTTTGGGTAGAACTCATTGCTAGAGTACAAATATTGATTTCTAGCAACAGTGTCTATAAGCTCTTGAGTCTCTTCAATTGTCTTCCTCATGTGTATAGATCCACCAGCTGAGTGGTCTAAAGACATCTGAGCTTTTTCTGTAAGCCCATAGTAGAAGATGTCTAACTGTACCCACTCTGAAAACATTTCAGAGGGGCATTTTCTTAGCATACCTCTATACCTCTCCCAGGCATTATAAAGGGATTCATTATCCTCTTGTTTAAAGCCTTGGATGTCCAGCCTTAGCTGTGTCATCCTCTTTGGAGGGTAAAAGTGATTCAGGAATTTGTCTGATAACTGTTTCCATGTCTTTATGCTTGCTGTAGGTTGGTTATTCAACCACCTCTTAGCTTGATCTTTTACAGCAAATGGAAACAGTAATAGTCTGTAGACATCCTGATCCACCTCTTTATCACGTACTGTGTCAGCAATTTGTAAGAACTGTGCCAGAAACTCAGTAGGTTCTTCCTGTGGAAGACCGGAATACTGGCAATTTTGCTGCACTATGATAATGAGTTGAGGATTTAGCTCAAAGCTGCTTGCCTTGATGGGGGGTATACAGATGCTACTCCCATATGCAGCTGTAATGGGGTTAGCATATGACCCCAGAGTCCTTCTGGACTGATCAATCCCACTTATGTCCATAATGGATAAAGGGAAATGATATGGATTGCAAATAGATAAATTTTGTTTTGTTTTTTGTTTTTTGAACTAACCGAAAAAAAAATAAAACAAAAGGAAATTAAAATAAAAATTCGACAATCAAAAAGAAAATAAGATCAAAGCAAATTGAGAACTGAATCAATTAGTTAATTAAAAAGATTTTGAAAACAGCAATTAAAAAGATATGATTGAAAAATTTTTATGAAAAAGATTTGATTTTTGAAAAGAGGAAAGAGAAAAACAACAAAAAGACACCAAACTTAAAATTTTTAGAAAATCAAACACTAATTTTCGAAAATTTTTAAGGGAAAAACACAAAGAGGACACCAAACTTAGAATTTTTATGAATCAAAAAGGGACTAAGAACATGCAAATTCGAAAATTAAAAGAAAAACAAAAGCATGCAATTGACACCAAACTTAAAATATGAAACTAGACTCAACTAAAAGACTCTAAACCAACAAAAATAAAACAGTCCTAATCTAAGCAACAAGATAAGCCGTCAGTTGTCCAAACTCAACAATCCCCGGCAACGGCGCCAAAAACTTGGTGCACGAAATTGCAATCACACTTTTGCAACTCCGCACAACTAACCAGCAAGTGCACTGGGTCGTCCAAGTAATACCTTGCGTGAGCAAGGGTCGATCCCACGGAGATTGTCGGCTTGAAGCAAGCTATGGTTATCTTGTAAATCTTAGTCAGGATATCAGAAATTATCAGGATTGATTGTGAAAGACAAAAGAACATGAAATGATTACTTGTTTTGCAGTAATGGAGAATAGGTTGAGGTTTTGGAGATGCTCCATCTTCTGAATCTCTGCTTTCCTACTGTCTTCTTCATCAAACACGCACGGTTCCTTCCATGGCAAGCTGTATGTAGGGTTTCACCGTTGTCAATGGCTACCTCCCATCCTCTCAGTGAAAATGTTCCTATGCTCTGTCACAGCATGGCTAATCATCTGTCGGTTCTCGGTCAGGCCGGAATAGAATCCAGTGATTCTTTTGCGTCTGTCACTAACGCCCTGCCTGCTAGGAGTTTGAAGCACGTCACCGTCATCCAATCATTGAATCCTACTCAGAATACCACAGACAAGGTTTAGACCTTCCAGATTCTCTTGAATGCCGCCATCAGTTCTAGCTTATACCACGAAGATTCCGGTTAAAGAATCCAAGAGATAACTACTTAATCTAAGGTAGAACGGAGGTGGTTGTCAGGCACACGTTCATAGTTGAGAATGATGATGATTGTCACGGATCATCACATTCATCCGGGTTAAGAACAAGTATTATCTTATAATGGAAGCAAGCATGATTGAATGAGAAACAGTAGTAATTGCATTAATCCATCAAGACACAGCAGAGCTCCTCACCCCCAACCATGGGGTTTAGAGACTCATGCCGTGGAAAGTACACAAAGAAACGTGTAAAGTGTCATGAGGTCCTGATACAATGTCAAAAGATCCTATTAATAGTAAACTAGTAGCCTAGGGTATACAGAAATGAGTAAATGACTTAAAAATCCACTTCTGGGCCCACTTGGTGTGTGCTTGGGTTGAGCAATGAAGCATTTTCGTGTAGAGACCTTTTCTGGAGTTAAACGCCAGCTTTTATGCCAGTTTGGGCGTTTAACTCCAAGTTTTATGCCAGTTCCAGCGTTAAACGCTTGGAATTTCTGAGGCTGATTTGCCACGCCGGTTTGGGCCATCAAATCTTGGGCAAAGTATGGACTATCATATATTGCTGGAAAGCCCAGGATGTCTACTTTCCAACGCCATTGAGAGCGCGCCAATTGGGCTTCTGTAGCTCCAGAAAATCCACTTCGAGTGCAGGGAGGTCAGAATCCAACAGCATCTGCAGTCCTTTTCAGTCTCTGAATCAGATTTCTGCTTAGAACCCTCAATTTCAGCCAGAAAATACCTGAAATCACAGAAAAACACAAAAACTCATAGTAAAGTCCAGAAAAGTGAATTTTAACTAAAAACTAATAAAAATATACTAAAAACTAACTAGATCATACTAAAAACATACTAAAAACAATGCCAAAAAGCGTATAAATTATCCGCTCATCAGTGGCATGTAAAAATACCTTAAGCATTTAGAGGCTCTATTCTAAAGACAGAACATAAAGTAATATCAGAATTGAATATGTCATTTTTCTTTTCATTTCGAACTTAATTTTGATGAGTTCAGTGTACGAGTCTTACATTGCCATTCAACCACATATTTCTATTGGTAAGATTTTCAAGGTATTGGGTGATTCACTCAAAACACTTAAAATGATTGGCAAGACAAACTTGAACACCTGTTCAAACTTTTTATTTTTGATAATGCATCAAAATTAAACCATACGAGTGTGTGTGATAATTTTGGCCAAAATCTGTTGGCGAACACTAGCTAGGGTGCAGGTTTAAATAGGTTGCAGGTTTAAATTTGTTGAAACATTAATCTTATGTTACGAGTTACGGAATTCCCTCCGAGATTGCCGGCATGAAGTCTAAAGGCGGTGTGAACTCGAATGTGGGGATCACTTGCATGAAGTTTCAAGAAGGCACGAATTAAGGAAACTTGAGAACAAAATTGTCTAGTTTCATAACAATCTCTCAACAGTTACCAACCTCTCTATTGTATAATTTTAGATGGTTCTTGAATGCCATTCATATGCTGCTTGTCACTCGTGGTGATGTGTGAAGATATTTTTCTAAAGTGCCAAGGACAAAAATATCTTAAATCTGTCTTTATTCGTATCTAGTAGTTTTTAGCCTTTATCTTTCTGCAAGTACTAATCTCATGCCGCAGTATTCTCATGAAATCACTCCCTTAAAGTTACAAGGTGATGAAAGTCAAGGAAATGAAGGGGTGAAGCATTTATGCCTCAGTCATAGGGTCATAAGTGTCTTTGGTATACTATGCATTTTAAAATAAATATAGCTCAATTTTTGTCTCTAGTGTTTTCTGCTGTCTATCCCTTTGTGAAAACATGATAGTTTAAGGTAAATCTGGAATCACTAATTGGATGAAACAGAGCACATGGGACCTTGGGCATGGGCCAAAACCTGGAACTGAAATTACTATGAAACGTAGCACTTGCAAACTTTTTTTTTGTCAGATGAATTGAACAACTCTCGATCCTAAGTACTACACAACAAATCCAAACACTCTTCACATTTAATCTCATGGTACGGGTTTTTCTCCGAGATCATTCTCATAAAGTTAAGGCGGTGACTAGCGATACTTCCGAGATCACTCGCATAAAGTTAAGGTGACGACGGCCGATAATCAACTTGTCCAATAGGAAAAAAGGTGACATATAGGCACAAAAACATTAGAGCCTCGGAATCATTCCTCAACGGTTAGTGACTTGCCTCACTCTTCACTTGGACTTGGGTTCTTGCCTCATTCTTCACTTGGACTAGGGTTCTGGAATACCTTCCATTTGGTATTTTGGTTTCTAGAAGACCACATTTAAGAGACCTCATCTTGTTATTTTTGAAATAAATATCGATGACAAAATCAAGTTTTCTTTTTAATGTATGATTCCAAAAGCACTTTTTAAAAAAAATCACTTGTGATCATTTCTTTTATTTTTGAGTTTTGTTACAAATAAAGGATCATTTTCTAACTTCAAGAAGTCATCAATTAATTTTTATATATTATATCTTCTATTATTAAATAGAAAAGGAAATTCAGAAGATAGAATTTAAGATAATTTTGTCTTTTTCTTTTGATTGTTTATACTTTCAATAAAATATAATGATTGTCTTAATACTTGTATAAAATTAAAATGAGACACTTAATATGAAATAGAAATATCTAATAATTATTTATCATTTGTCCCTCGATAAATCTTAATTAAGTAGTCACCTAATCTTATGTTTAATGTACTCTTCTCCACATGAAAAAATAAGTAGGTGGAAATCAAGTACTAATCTCATGCCGCAGTATTCCCTTGATATCACTCGCATAAAGTTACAAGGTGATGAAAGTCACGAAAATCAAGCGGTGATGCATTTATGCCTCAAGGGGTGAAGCATTTCTGCAAGTACTAATCTCATACCGCAGTATTCCCCCGATATCACTCGCATAAAGTTACAAGGTGATGAAAGTCAAGGAAATCAAAGGGTGAAGCATTTATGCCTCATAGTCATAGGGTCATAGTTTAAGCTTTCAAGTGTCTTTGGTATACTATGCATTTTAAAATAAGAATAACTCAATTTTTGTCTCTAGTGTTTTCTGCTGACTATCCCATGTTTACCCCTTTGTGGAAACATGATAGTTTAAGGTAAATCTGGAATCACAAATTGGATGAAACAGAGCACATGGGACCTTGGGCATGGGCCAAAACCTGGAACTGAAATTACCATGAAACATAACACTTGCAAGCTTTTTTTTTTGTCAAATGGATTGAACAACCTCCGATCCTAAGTACCACACAACAAACCCAAACACTCTTCACATTTAATCTCACGGTATGGGTTTTCCTCCGAGATCACTCGCATAAAGTTAAGGTCAATCTCATAATGTTAAGGTGGCGACTGACGATACTTTCGAGATCACTCGCATAAAGTTAAGGTCAATCTTATAAAGTTAAGACGGCGACTGGCGATACTTTCGAGACCACTTGCATAAAGTTAAGGTGGTGACGGCCGATAATCAACTTGTCCAATAGAAAAAAAGGTGACATATGGGCACAAAAATATTAGAGTCTCGGATTCATTCCTCAACGGTTAGTGACTTGCCTCACTCTTTACTTGGACTAGGGTTCTTGCCTCACTCTTCACTTGGATTAGGGTTCAGGAATACCTTTCGTTTGGTATTTTGGTTTCTAGAATACCACATTTAAGAGACCTCATCTTATTATCTCTGAAATGAATATCGATGACAAAATTAAATTTTCTTTTTAATGTATGATTCCAAAAGCACTCAATAAAAAAAATCACATGTGATCTATTCCTTCAATTTCTTTTCATTTTTAATTTTGTAACAAATAAAGTATCATTTTCTAATTTCAATAATTTATTAATTATTTTTTATATATTATATCTTCTATTATTAGATAGAAAGGAAAATTTAGAGGATAGAATTTGGAATAATTTTGTCTTAGAGACTTGTCACCTGAGCCTTGTTACCATTTTTCACCTCAGTATCAGTGTAGTGGAACCCCAAAGAACATTTTGCTATTTCTTTTCCACATATGTTTGAATGCAAGGATTATTACCGTGGAGTGAAGCTGGGTGATGGTGTAGTTCATTAATTTTAATTTCTTATCTAGCTTGTAGTTTCATTTTCTTTTATTCTTTTGTAATATTGTAGGTGTATATTTATTTACCTTTTTTTTGTTGGTATTTCAATTGAGAATTGTACATTTTATATATTTTAATTTTTAAGTTTTATTTAAGAATTATAAACCAATGATGTCTCTTAAGGTTAAAGTTAAGCTATGATGTCTAGTTAATTTTGTGATTATTATTTAATCGGTTGACAATTAGAATTTTTCTATACAGTTAAGGTATTCATTGGTACAAAATAATTAAAGGTAGAAATTCAGATGCAGTCAATTTTATGTGAAGTTGAAAAATATAGTCAAATCGATCAAATTATTTAATGGCTTTCAATTATCAACTTTACGTGAAGTTGACTGCACATGACTTTTCATCATAATCAAATAAGTCGCAATATGAAGTTATGAACCACCAATCATAAAATATATTGTATTTCCATAATTAAATATATAATTTATAAAAACTAAGTAAATAAAAAAAAGTGATCTTGACGCTGATGGAGCATGGGTGATCAAGCAGATAAAAGGTATTATAGTGCACCCCCGATAAGTTGGCACACCTTGAACCAAACTTGGCCACGTGTATAGTAACGTGCACCGCAAGTAAAAATAGTTTTGACTTTTTGACCGTTATGCGATTAAAACGGTGGGTAATTTTTTTAGTTATGGAAGTTTAAAATGTGTTATGCTCAATTGTAAAAAAATATTGTGTTTTTTATTTATACGGAGATAATTTTTTTTAAATTGAAATTCACAAATCGAAGGACCAGTTTTGTTTTGGAAATAAAACTTAAAGTCAGATTTGGGGTAATAGAAAAATCTGAGTCTCAAATTTGTGTGGACTGAAGTTTTTTTTAAGGAATATGAAAATCGGTTAGTCAATTTTGTTAAAAAAATTATAAACCACAAATTTATATTTAAAAAAAAATAAAATCACAAATCACCTTCAGATTTGTGATCATCCATACCAAAAAAATGAGGAAGTATAGGGAGCCAAATCACCTTCAGATTTGTGACCATCCATACCAAAAAAAATGAGGAAGTATAGGGAGCCAATGGAATATTTGTACAATATGTACAATGGGGTTTAAAGATGTTCGATTCAGTATTAGAGATATAACCATTAGTGTTATCTTTTTCTATCAGCTTAAGCTTTTGGGATGAGTGGTTTCATAACATAGTATCGGAGCTCTAGATCCGAGAGATCAAGAGTTCGATCTTTGGTGAATCTCAAAATAAAGTTTAAGTTTTTGGGATGAGTGGTTTCATGACAATGTGACATGAGATGTTTATTATCTCCGTACCCAGATGGTTATTCTAAATAGTATAGGTAATGTTCATTTTATTCATATTGGGCCAAAGATTTAGCTCATTGTATACATTGTACACTTAAGACCATTGACTCTCTAGCAGTACTAAAAAAATACACCAACTCTCCACATTATTTAAAAATAACACCACAATCTCAATATTAAAAATAAAAAGTTCTAAAACGGTGCATTTCGAAACAAGTTGAAAATCAAATTAGACTATCAGAGATTCACTTTGGGATTCACAGGGCGATGCATAAGTTTTCCGTCACTATCTTTCTTTCCTTCATCACGTTTAGGGTTTCGTAATTTCGCCCAAGTTTTCAAATTCAACTCAATATCCTTAGCTACGGTACGGTTTTTTCTTTGTTCCTTGTTTTGTTTTTTCAGTCATTGTACAATATAATTTTTCTTATTTTTGGGATTGGGGGAAAGTCGAAAAGAAAAAAGATGTTCTGGTACAGTCGAATTTCATGCCTTTCATGCTTGATAAACCATTTCAATTTATGCAAATGGAAGGGTTATTTGGGAAGATAGGGATTCAAAGAGCATCTCTTCTGTATTCTGTTTTACGTAGGGCTAAGGTTATGGACATTGTATTTGTGATTTGGTTTATATAGTATAGACATTGTCTAAATACACTTTATTTTAAAAAAAAAACAAATATTATTATCTTGGTTTGCAACGATGATCATGAAATTTTGGGGTAACAGGTGATTATAAGGTGAAAATCTCACCAAGCAACTTCAGGATTTGAACCTCTAATATTAAAGCGTATAGGTAAAATTCAGATGGCGTCATGAGTTGCAATCGACGGCTTTACTTTTTTATAAAGATTTTGGGATTCTTTTCTGAATTGAATTGTATGCTTTATTAGTGTAAATGTACTTTGGAAAAACAAAAGTGAGTCTGTTTTGGACATTGTATCTGATATGGCGATTTCTGGCAGTGATTCTTGCAGATATTGGATATTTAAACACCAGGAAATCGCTCGAGCCGGTACTGATGGGTATAATCAGGCTTCTCATTCATAGCAGGGACAGTCTGTGGCATTTATGTGGCTCAAAATTATCAAGTTCCTAACATTACCAAGCTAATTGACACTACGTTGCACAAGGCAAAGCAAGTTGAGGAAACATATCGCAAGCCTAAGAAGAAGGGTTCTGATGATGATAACTACCACTACAAGAAAATGGAACATTTGTAACAAAAACTTTGTAACAAATTTAAAATTGTTACAAAAAATTATTTTTTTGTAACAAAAATTAGTAATTGTTACATAATAATAATGTTTTGTATCAACAATACAATTTGTTACAAAACTTTTTGATATTTTGTAACGATTTGATTTTTTTGTTACAAATTATATTGGCTTTTGTAACGAATCAGTGTTTTGTTGCAAAAATTTATAATATTTGGTAATAAAAGACGAAGTTCTTGCAAAAGTTCAAAAAATTTTGTAACAAAATGTCCATTGGTTTCAAAAACTCCAATTATTTTGTAACAAAAAATTAATTTGTCACAAAATTCAATATTGTTTGGAACAAGTTATTTGTTTGTCACAAAATATAAAAATTTTTGTAACTATAAAACTTATTTTAAAATGTTAAAATCTTTAAGATAATTTTATTTTATTTCAAAAATTTTATTTTTTAATATATTATTTGTATTAATTAATTATTTTTTATAAAAATTAAAGATTAAATGATTAATTTTTAAAAAGGTATATATTATTTTATATTTTTTATAAAATTAATATATAATTTTTACTAATATTTAAGTCTTAAATGTTGACTAAAAATTAATTTTTTTAAATTAAAAAATTAATTATTAAACATAAATAAAAATAGTTAAAATTTAAAAATAAAAACAAATATAAGAAGTTAAAACTCTAATTCTAATTTTCACCTTCACTCTTCATTCTGCTGTTCGTCGCGCTTGTCCACTCTCACTGTCTTCACGGCTCCACCTCTCACACTCAAAGCCACCCTCCTTTTCTACTCTAAAATAAATTTAAAACAAATATTTTTTTTTGTTTCATTAACACTCTAATATTTAATATATTTTTACATTTAAATAAATTTAAAAAAAACTCACTTAAAAGCAAAATATAAAAATTTAGTTTTTTCTCTCCCTCTATTAGTCCTAAACTCACTTTAACCTAACACCCATCATTAAACCGATAAGACCTTCTATTCTTAAAAAATAAATAATAAATTATTTATAATTTATTATAATTATTCATGGTTTTATTTTTAAAAATATATTTATTAAAAAATAATTAAATTAAAGTTATAAAATTTTGAGTTTAAAATTAATTAAAACTCATATAATTTTTATAAATATTTAGATATTTTTTATTTAAAATCTTTAGTAATTTAATTACTACTAATTTTATTAAAAATACTTATTTATACCTTAATTTTATTAAAATTCCTAAATAAAAACCTAACTAACCCTCACCCTCGCCCTTTTTTTTCCCCAGCCGCCCCACACACAAACACTCAGACCCTAAACCATACACACACGAAACGGAAAGAAGGAGAAGGAAGGAGAGGGGGAAAAGGGGAGACGGCGGCGGTGGATGTCACTGCCACCGTCGCCGCCGTCTTATCGCTGTCGGGAGAGTAATAACGTGAGGGGAGAGAGAGACGAGCTCGCGAGGGAGTAGCGTCGCCGCCACTGGAGGGGAGCCTGGCTGTCCTCGTCACTGCCAGCTCCGTCGCCGTCGTCACCATTGGAGCTGCGCGAAGCCGTCGTCGCCGTTGTCACCATCGATGCTTCTCGTTGTCGTTTGTGGGTTGTCGCCTCTTCTGCTTCTGCTGTCACGCTGTCGTCTGCCCCTCTGGACATCGCTGCTTTTGAATCGTGTCCTGTCACTCGGATATGCTGCAAGAAGCTATCAGAAAGTGGCATTGATGAGAAGAAGCACAAACCCTCCACCAGCAATACCGCTGCCTCTAAATCCAAGGACGGAATGGAAGATTACAATTTTGCTATGAAGAGGATGATGAGGAATCCTTATGAGTATCACCACGATCTGGGTTAGTTTCCTCTTTTTTCCCTCTTTGTTAGTTATGACTGCCAACTGTTTGATATAATAATGGGTTTCCTTTGTTAATTACTTGCATTTTGTATAAGGTGCTAGAAGGAACAGTTAGTGCTGTATTAATTTGGGTCTATTTTATAAAATGCATAGCACAGTAATATGATTTCTGCTGCTGATGCAATCTGTGATTGATTTATTTCAGGTTTGAATTACACACTTATAACTGACAATCTCATTGTGGGATCCCAACCACAGAAACCTGAAGACATCGATCACCTCAAGAAGGAAGAGGGGGTGACATACATTCTGAATTTGCAGCAAGATAAGGATGTAGAATATTGGGGAAGCCTGCATTTCAGTCAATTTTGTTGAGAAAATAGACTCCCACTCTGAATTTTATGAAAGTATATACAACAATGGCCAACTTATCTTGCATAATGGCATTGTCATGAGATAGAAATTTTAATTTTTCCTATCTGGTTAATACATTGTGAAAAAACATCAACACTTGATGGATTTATATGAATTCATCTTGTTTTTGCAGATCAAGAGTGGTTCCTCCACTGAGTTTCTCAATCATTTCCAAAATTGCCCTGCTTGGGGTCATAGGGTAAGTTAACTATTCCTATATATACCCTTTTCTTTGAGTTGACTATTGGAATTCACCATCATTAAGGCTCTTTTCACCCTTAATTGTTGTGAATTTTTTGCAGATGTTCATCACAGATGCTGGGCTATGCTGGAATTAGTTACAGTAATCCCACTTTCCTCAGCTATCAGTAACCTCATTCCTGCTTTCACCGTCATACTTGTTATCATTTGCAGGTTCCTTTCTCTTTCTCAATTTATGGATTTATTTGACAAAATTCTAACCTGTACAATCATCATTTGCTGCTCAAAGGTGTTTCAAAGAAGAAGAAAAATGAAAACAAAAATGCTCAGAAGATAATAAAAATCAGTCCAAGTCAAATCAAAGTTATCTTGTTTTGTATTTATTAATTACAGTTGGAATAAATGATCAATATTACATATATAAGTGATGTAATTAATAATTTCTTTCTGAATCACTATCTTAGTATCTTACCCTATTATCCATTCTTGTTCCGTGTTTTGTTTGTTTACAATGCTATTACTACCACAACTTAAGGATGGAAAAGATAGATGTAAAAACTAGAACAACCCAAGCTAAAATTGTGGGAAGCATAATATCAATAGGAGGTGCATTTATAGTGACATTCACATATGGTTAGAAAACCTTTTTCTGGAATTGAAATTACCATGAAACGTAGCACTTGCAAACTTTTTTTTTGTTAGATGGATTGAACAACACCCGATCCTAAGTACCATACAACAAACCCAAACACTTCACATTTAATTTCACAGTACGGGTTTTCTTCCGAAATCACTCTCATAAAGTTAAGGCGGCGACTGGCGATACTTTCGAGATCACTCGCATAAAGTTAAAGTCAATCTCATAAAGTTAAGACGGCGACTGGTGATACTTTCGAGATCACTCGTATAAAGTTAAGGTGGCAACGGCTGATAATCAATTTGTCCAATAGGACAAAAAGGTGACATATGGGCACAAAAGCATTAGAGCCTCGGAATCATTCCTCGGCAGTTAGTGACTTGCCTCACTCTTCACTTGGACTAGGGTTCTGAATACCTCCCGTTTGGTATTTTGGTTTTTAGATGACCACATTTATTTTGGTTTGGTATTTTGGTTTTTAGATGACCACATTTATTTTGGTTTCTAGATGACCACATTTAAAAGACCTCATCTTGTTATCGCTAAAATAAATATCGATGACAAAATCAAGTTTTCTTTTTAATGTATGATTTCAAAATCACTTAATAAAAAAATCACTTGTGATCTATTCTTTCAATTTTTTTTCATTTTTAGTTTTGTTACAAATAAAGTATCATTTTCTAACTTCAGGACGTCAGCAATTATTTTTTATATATTATATCTTCTAATATTAGATAGGAAGAAAAATTTAGAAGATAGACTTTGGGATAATTTTGTCTTTATCTTTTGATTGTTTATACTTTCAATAAAATATAATAATTGTCTTAATACTTGTGTAAAATTAGAATGAGACACTTAATATGAAATGAAAATATCTAATAATTATTTATCATTTGTCCCTCAATAAATCTTAATTAAGTAGTCACCTAATCTTATGTTTAATGCACTCTTCTCTACATGAAAAAATAAGTAGGCGGAATACAACTCAATAAGATTTGGTCATTTCTCATCATTTGTTTACTACATCGTATCATATGATAATACATGTAAATCTACAGTAAAGTACAATCAAATTATTCAAGACATAAAATCTACCAAGTAACAAACTATGACTAAAAGAAAAAGTTCTGAAATCTACAAGTAACAAACTATGACTAAAAGAAATCCTTCGATGACCACAATGGCAACTCCAAATGAAATGGACTCAAATCAGATTTCTGATATCCAGGGATGTAGGTAAATTTTATTGTCTCAAGATTTGCAACATAAATCCCTTCATTAAAAGAGTACAAGTAAACAGTCTCCCCTTCATGTGGGTGAAAACCCCCCACACGCTTATAGTAATCAGCACAAAACTCATTTGGCAAAAGTCCTGAGAAATCAACATGGTGTAATAATTCCCAGTCATTCGACCCCAACTCCCAAACCTTAATATAATTGTGTCTAATTTCAGCAATCCTCAAGTCTCCACAAGAAGTTCCAAGAAAACCAAAGCTCATAATGTTCATTGGGTCAGAATCAACAGGGTAATCAAGTGTCTCACCATTAAGTCCATAAGGATCATAAACAAATATACTAGTCCTACCCATGAAATACAATCCTCCTTCATATGCAAAACTCATTGACCAGTGAGGAGCAAAAGCAAAACCATCATCTAATATCACAGTCTTTTGTCTCCAGTTCCCTGTCTCTGAGGACCAAACATCAACCTCGAATTCATAGTGTATTGCAATGAAGGAATTGATTCTTACCACCCTGAAACACTTCCTAGGATCAAGATAGTTTCTCCTTGAATCCTCTTTAGGGTCATTACAATAATATGGATCACATGTAAAGCCAATAGCATGAAGACACTCCTCCTTCACCTCGAGCGAAGGGAGCTTGAAGGATTCCTTGTTAATGGGGTCATGGAGGAAATAACCATAGCCACTTGTGTACCTGTTGTCACTACACAAGAAAACATTCATGGAACAACCACACACTGTCCCTTTGATGAAAACCTCAGGGGAAATTAGAATCCTTTTGTTCTGATGATCATGTTCTAAATCATCATCGTTATCACTATCATCGTAAGGGTCTGGAGGGAAAGTTAGCATGAGTTGATGTGGTGATAGAAAAACCAAGCTAGCACCATAGAACTTTTGTTAAATTAAATTTATATTAAAATTAAAAATAATAAAATTATAATAAAATTCTTGTTAAAATTATAAAAATAAAAAAATATGGGTTTAATATCTATCAACTTTATTATATATATATATTATAATAATAATTTTTAATTACATACCATAATAGGAGAAACTTAATTCATATTGATAGTTTGACACCCCTAGTGGAGGTAGTTGAGAACTTGAAATCTGGAAGTAGATGGGGAGGGGAGTGAGAGAGAAAAAGACAGGGAAAAGGGGGTAGGTAGGGGTGTTGTGCGCCAATATTGAACAACAAATGGTAGCGTGGCTGCCCCCATCTCCATTCCCTCGTCTACTTACGTCTCCTTCTCTTCTCTTCTCTTCTCTTAGCTTGTGCCATCACTCATTCTCACCTAACACCCTTCTCTGCTCTTCAACACTTTTATTCTTATTCATATTCATATACATACACCTATACTCGTTTATTTCACTACTTCCTCTCTCCTTTTCTCTCTCATTATTGCAATAACAAATTAACACACCATGTTGTCAGTAGCTCCTTCTCTTGACAGCACCCAAACCCAACAACAACAGCAGCAGCAAAGGACCGCTGACCCAACCCAACAACCCAATTCTTCTCCCCAAAATGTCCACATCTTCAAGTCTAAATTACCCGATATACCCCTCTCTAACCACCTTCCTCTCCACTCTTTCTGCTTCCAAAGACTCAATGAAATCTCTGACCGTCCATGTCTCATCGTCGGTTCCGCCGGAAAAATCTACACCTACGGCGAAACATACCACGCCTCCCGGAGACTCGCCGCCGGCATGTCCGCCATCGGAATTACCAAGGGCGATGTCATCATGATCCTCCTCCAGAACTCAGCGGAGTTTGTCTTCTCCTTCATCGCCGCCTCCATGATCGGCGCTGTCGCCACCACCGCCAACCCGTTCTACACTCCCGCCGAGATCTTCAAGCAGATCACCGCCTCCAAGGCCAAGCTCGTCATCACGCAGGCAATGTACGTTGACAAGCTCCGAGACAGCGATTCCGCCAAAATCGGAGAGGATTTCAAGGTCGTAACCGTCGACGATCCGCCGGAGAACTGCCTGCACTTCTCAGCGATCTCCGAGGGAAACGAGAACGACCTACCGGAGGTTGAGATCCACCCTGACGACGCGGTGGCGCTGCCGTTCTCCTCCGGAACAACCGGTCTCCCGAAAGGAGTGGTTCTCACGCATAGGAGCTTAACGACGAGCGTGGCTCAACAGGTCGACGGAGAAAACCCTAACCTGTACCTGAAAACGGAGGACGTTCTTCTCTGCGTTCTTCCTCTGTTCCACATATTCTCGCTGAACAGTGTTCTGTTGTGTGCTTTGAGAGCTGGAAGCGCCGTGTTGCTGATGCAGAAGTTCGACATTGGAACGTTGCTGGAGCTCATTCAGAGGTACAGGGTTTCGGTGGCGATGGTGGTGCCACCGCTCGTGCTGGCTCTGGCGAAGAATCCGATGGTGGTGGAGTATGATTTGAGCTCTATAAGGTTGGTGTTGTCCGGAGCGGCGCCGCTCGGCAAGGAGCTCGAAGAGGGTCTCCGGAGCAGGGTGCCTCAAGCTGTTTTGGGACAGGTCAGCTTTTTCTTTTTTTTTCCTTTATTTTTTTCCCGGATAAATGTTCATTTTGTGCTCCAAATCGAAAATTTTGCCCATATTCCAATTGAAATTGGTTCTCAAAATTCTTAAAAGTAACAATTAAATCCTTGATTTATGGACTTAGTAATTACAGCTTTTGAGATTTGAAGGCTAAATTGAATTATATTATGTTAAATAATTTAATTAAATATATCAAATCTTTATTATATTCACATAAAAATATTTAATATTTTCACGTGAATAATTTTGTTTATATTATAATCATAAGGTTGAGAACCAAAATGAAATTTAATTATTTTATTATTTTTTATTGATTTGGTGATTGCGTTCATTTAATACACAACTGAATTCTTTGCTCCCACGTACATTCCAAAGCCCCAACAACAATAACCTCTTGTTCATGCATCCGGCCTGTTCTTGGGGACCAAAAACTTTATGATGGCTCTTATTTTGGAGATTAGCTTAAGTGTGTGTTTGGAATGAACTGGAATAATGGAAATTGAATTGAATTGAATTGAATTATCTCTCCAAGTTAAAGAGGAGATGAATAAGGGAGAGAAGAATCAAAGTTGACTGTTTTCCCTTAAATTGATAATTGATAATAAAAGATAGAATTTAGCTAACAATTATTTTAAAAATGTTATAAAAGAAAATAATATTAAAATAGATAATTTAAACTAGTATTTTTAAGCATGATCTTGAAAAAATAATAATAAACTATTATTGTGGTGGAGAGGAAATTGAAAGTGGGCCTTGAAAGTAGAATTATTCACGGGATATGTGGAATTCCCTATTACACAAAAGGGGATATATGAGGTGCTAGTTATCATTGATTCATGGTTCACGAGTAGGAAAAAGGCAAAAAGCGCTCGTGTTTTTTGTTTGTTGCTTTAGATGGATTTATACTTTAAGACAATAGTTTTCTTCCTTTTTATGTCTTTATATACCCCCCGCTAGGAAAATAAATTAGCTTAAAAGACAAAAATGATGATGTCTTTCCAATAACTACTTCTTACCAGATATAAGCTTATTTTGGTCTTTCATCATTTATTTTGAAAATGAAAATAGTATTATATTTTTTATTTTAATAGTATTATAAAACGTTTTACTTACCTGTCAAACTTGGCAACGTGATCCTCATGGTCATAGTTTGGTTAGTAGTTGACTTGGCTCCATGATGAAGTGCCAACTGCCAACTTCCCCAAACACTTGTATTGGCCAGTCAAAGATTTTACCTTTTCTTTAATCGGTCAATTTAAGTTAATCTTAAACTTAAGCATCAATCGATGTATGTATAACAAGTTTGAACAGGCTTTTAAAATAGTGGAATGCTAGGCCAGCAACTTTTGGGATTTATAGTCATCAAATAACTATCAATGAGGTTTTTAATAGTGTGAGATTAAAGTGAGATTTCATCAAATGGCCTACTTTTTTTGATGATTACATGCTGGCCAGAATTTGATAAAATTATTGGCCCCTAGACTTTTCCTTTAAAATATTCATAATCTTTTCATAAAATGTTAAACAAAAATTGTGAAACTTATTTTAAAATTTAAAAATAATATTATACTATTTTTATACTTTTTAATACATTTTTTATAGTATAAATAATTTTTATTTTCTTTTATCAAACATTTTTAATAAAAAAATATATGAAAATTATATATATAAATAGTGCATATATAAAATTAGATATCAGATCTTTAGTCTCTGTCGAGTCCCATTTGAGGAGAAAAAATGTCCAAAAGAAAAAATGACCACCACAGACACGCACAAA
Organism: Arachis hypogaea; assembly: GCF_003086295.3. Classification (NCBI taxonomy): domain Eukaryota; kingdom Viridiplantae; phylum Streptophyta; class Magnoliopsida; order Fabales; family Fabaceae; genus Arachis; species Arachis hypogaea. Next base: position 38,848,375 of record NC_092040.1, read on the forward strand.
AATGACAAAACAGGTCATAACTCATAACACATAAGATTCTTTTCCATGTAGAATTGTAGACAGCTCATCTGCAAAATCGACAAAATAAATTCTTTATATATAATAATTCTAGTGTAAACATAATTATTTCACGAAATACCCAATGTGATGAACACCCTAATATCATGTCAATTAGTAAATTAGTACTGATTCCAAACCTCTATTTGCTAATTAGCTCGTGACTGCTGCTAAGCAAATATGTGGGAAATAATAATTAAAAAAATGGTAAAACAACTGGATAGGTGTCAACATGCATGTTTATGATGAGAATTGTAGACCTAGGGATCTGGTATTTATTTAATTATATATTACACGTTCGAAGTAATGATTTATTTAAGAATTATTATAGGGGTACGGGATGACAGAGGCAGGGCCAGTGCTGTCCATGTGCTTGGGCTTTGCGAAGCAACCATTCCCAACGAAATCAGGTTCATGTGGCACTGTTGTTAGAAATGCTGAGCTTAAGGTCGTCGACCCTGAAACTGGTTGCTCTCTTGGTTATAATCAACCTGGTGAAATTTGCATCCGTGGTCAACAAATCATGAAAGGTATGATCACCATATGTATATTATATTTTACTAGTGTATCAATGAGTATCAATGTGCATATTAGTTTACTTTTTTATTTAGTAAATATATATAAAAATAATAAAAGTAAAATTAGCTGATATATTTTAACTAAAAAGTTTTAAATTCGAGTCTTACAAATAGCAATAAAATATATATATTTTTTTATAAATGATATATGATGAAGTGTGTTTTAAGAAATAAAATTGTAAATAAACTCTTCTTATATCTGTCTGTGAGTGATTATAATTATAATTTAGAATGTTCAAATCCTATTATGATGAACTCCGATACACGTGCTTATTTCTAACTATGTCAAATATTTGAATTCCTTGTAGGGTATTTGAACGATGATACAGCAACAGCAACAACTATCGATGTGGATGGCTGGCTGCATACCGGTGATGTTGGTTATGTAGATGATGATGATGAAATCTTCATCGTTGACAGGGTCAAGGAACTCATCAAATTTAAAGGTTTCCAGGTACTGAAATTATTCTCTAACTGATGCATGTAATACATTTCATTAAAATTGTTTAAACAGAAAGTATATTGTAACAACACCTCATGACTCATGCTTATAAATAAAATGTTTGATGTTTGATTGTTGTAGGTGCCCCCTGCAGAACTTGAAGCCCTTCTTGTAAGTCACCCCTCTATTGCAGACGCAGCTGTTGTCCCGTAAGTTTAATTTCCTTGAATCTTGATTTATTATTTAATTTACTAATACAGCGGAACTCTAGCTAGTAACATAACTAATATCATCAATTTTATAACAGGCAAAAGGATGTTGCTGCTGGTGAAGTTCCTGTTGCATTCGTGGTTAGATCTAATGGCTTTGAACTCACTGAAGAGTCTGTAAAGGAATTCATAGCTAAACAGGTAATTAAGTTAAATGATTCATTACTTTTGGCTGCTTTGAACTCAATATGTAATTAAAAGCCATATGAATTTAATGGAAATTCGACAACCTTGATATTTTGAGAGCTTGTTATTGAAATTAAAGTATGCGGTGTTTGTTGTGTGCAGGTAGTGTTTTACAAAAGACTACACAAAGTGTACTTTGTGCATGCAATTCCGAAGTCTCCATCAGGAAAGATATTAAGGAAAGACCTCAGAGCAAAGCTAGAAAACACCACCACCCTTAAGCCCTAGACGCTTCATAGAACTTTTGTCTTTGCAGTATATTCTATATTTATTCTTTCTTTCTTTTTTTCCTTTTATTTTCCTCTCTTCTTTTGGGTACGGGTTCCATAATTGTAATCTTATGATTTAATGCTTCATGGCACAAAGCCAATACGAGAAGCAAATAAACAATTGTATTCTTTTCATGTGAAGACGGTTTTACTCCTCTGTTGTCTGCTGTAATTTTTTGTTTGAGAGACTTTTGATTGTAGTTAGGTGATTTTACATCACTAAAATTCGGAATATAATTGTTATTATTATTGTTACTAATAATATTATTTGTTTTTTAAAAAATGTTTTTTTCCGTGAGCCATAAGAGATTGTAACAAAAGAGATTGGATTAGTCTCTATTGAGAGTCAAAGTTTGACATTTGACAATGTATACAGAAAAAAAACTACTTTGGAGTGTTGGTGAAGAAAACGGTACCTTATAATTGGTCATTGTAAACAGTTTTGATAGATACCTTATAATATACTGTAAATCATTAATAAAAATGCTTGGTTGAAATATGGAAAGGAAAGCCAAAGCAATTAGTTTAAAATGAAAACAAAAAAATCCATGTACCAAAGCAACAAAGGAAAACACATGCTAGCTCCACGATTAAGTTTGGACTTTGGAATAAAGTCAACAAAAACACTTTGTCATTCCTCAAAATATAACCGCCCGCAACTCATGTAGAAATAAGAAGTTAAGAACCATACATTCATTTCTGCAGTGACGCAGTCCAGCCGTACTGAGACACACGGATCACATGTGAATACCAAAGTATACTAATAATAACTGTAAGAACCAAGAACCGAATATAATCGAACTAATCAGAATACTAGATCAATAAATTACTGGTTCAATCGATAAATTATACGTTAAATTAGTTGATTTATTATAATTAAATAATTATATAAAATTTAATTTAATTTTTTTATTTTTATAATAAATGTTTTTTTAATTTTATTTTATATTTAATTAATTATTATTTTTAAATTTTAATAACTCATCAATTAGTTTATATTTATTATACTCTTCAGATATTTATAAATTTATATTTATTATACATACTCCTTAAATATTTATAAAAATAAATAAAAATAACAATTGATCCATACTGAAATACTCGGCTTCCAAAAGTTTTGACCGAGCTTAACCACAAGCAGAAAAGATCGGATTTAAATTCTACAAAATTAACCGATAATAGCTGAATCTTCCAAACTTACCGAGATATAAGAGAACAACAAAAAATATCCATGACAGCCCTACTATCAAGGTCAATATAACGGCGAAATCACTAAGCTTTCCTGTCTATATAAGTCACCTCCTAACCCCACTAGGGGATATGATTTTCTCTGATCTCTCTTCATCTAAACACTGAAGAATAAAACACTTCAGCCCACATAAGACATCTATTTTATTCTCTCTTAAAGTATTTCTCATTGTCTTGTAATATTACTGACTCCGAGCGGAGTCCCTTTTGCGGAGTCCCTTTTGCAGATTCCACGCTGACCACACCCCGGTTCCAGAGAAGACGTTCCGCGTTATAGAAGGACTACCTAGCCTGACTGTAGCCGAGTTATAAGTCGGAAGTCATACTCCAGAGCGGAACAACAATCATAAAAATAAAAAATATATCATAATTAATAAAATAATATTTTTCTTTAAATTTGTAAATATAATTTAATTTTATTTACGTAATATATTTAATAAAAAATTATGTATAGAAAATAATATTTTTTTAACTTAACCGGATTTGATCGGATCGGTTTAAATCGATCTTGAATAAATTTGACCGATTTTATTGAGTTTGCCTAAGTTTGACCGGGTTAATTGTTTAACTAGTTCAAATGATGACCAAAACTAAGATTGATGACCAATTGACCGGATTTTTGATTCGGTACTATCAGGGTGGGACTGAGTTTGATAACTTTGATATTTTTGTATGGGTAAAGTATTAAATTGGTCTCCTATGTTTGGGTGTAATCTATGACGTACGGACATGGACATTGACATAGACACGGGACACATGAACACACGGGACACATGAACACACGAATTTTAGGACACGTCATATATATAGAATATAAAGTATTTTTTAGATAAATTACAATGAATTTTTGATATTTTATTGTTATTAAAATATAAAATAATTTTTTAGCTATTTTTAATGTCTTCTTTTAACTGTATAAAAGTATCTAAAATATTTTTTGTTTTAATAAATAATAATATATATTATTTTTAAACTCATTTCAATAATACATATTAAGAATAAGGCTGGACAGCTGACACGTGATGATATTTAGGTGTGTCCAAGTGTCGATGAGTGTCGTATCCGAAATGTATCCGACACGCGGATACGGCAACTCAACGAAGTGTCCGTACTTCATAGGGTGTAATCCTATTTTGGTCCTTAAGATTTAGAGTGTCCTATTTGAATTCAAAAAAGTTTTATTTAGTTTCAACGTAGTTCCACCGTAAATGTATCAATACATTTATTTATCATTCTTCTTACAATTTAAATGAAATATTTCTATAGAACTAACGAGAATGATAAATAATATTGATACATTCGCGGTTGATTTTGTGCCTTTAAAGCTTGTACTTATTTTCTAAATTATCGATCTTGTTTTTGAACGTTGTCATATAGGACATTTTGTTAATTATTTAACTTTGACCTCACAATGGGACTAAATTGAAGTTAAATGAAATTTTTTTAGATTTAAATAAGATACTTTAAACATTAAGAACCAAAATAAGATTACGCCAAAACGTAGGAACTAATTTAATATTTTACTTTTTTTTATTAACAACAGGGATTAAAATCCAAAGAGATTTGATAACTATGATAATAACAAAAGAACTTGACAATATCAGCCAGGTTTGTCGCATAAGTCTTTTAAAAATAAAAATATTAGTAAAATAAAAAAATTAATTATTTTTAAATTGAACCAAGATAAAAAAATTATATATAATAAAATTCAAAGATAATTAGATTATCATTTTCAATTGATCAATTTCTACATTTTCAGAAGGATCAAGGATGCACCTAAGGACAACTTGTTTTTTTTTTTTTTTATTTGTTCAGAATGATGAGCACTTCATAAAAACTTCAGATAGAGGATGACAAAGAAGCCCAAATTATGGGCTGAGCCCAAACTGGGCCCAAACTGTCCCTTCCCCGCTGGTTGCTCGGTTCCAGGCTTCCAGCTACTCCGACGGAACTCACACTCGCCCTGAATTCTTCGGCACCATGACCTAGCAAATCACACTCTCCGGTTCACATCTCAAGATTGCTCCTCTTCTTCTTCAACGTGTCGCGGCGGCTTCTACCTTCTGCATCTCCACTGCTACATCCAGCTCGTGGCTTATCTGGCGCGCCTCCTCCATCTCCATTCCTCTTAGTCCAATCTAATTGCCTGACTCACCTCTTTCCGTCAATTTTGACTAACCTCACTCCCAATATTCACTCGGACCTCCTCGACTGCCCTCGGAGTAAATTTTAGGGCCAGGTCCAACTTCGCAACCCGACCCGAAAGAACATCTCCGGACCCAGAGAGCACCAGACGCCAACCCGGTTCTTCTTCTTTCTTCCAACGATTCCTACGCGCTGCTCCATGTTTGGCAAGGATTCCTTGAGGTTGTGGCCGGAGCTCCGCCGCGTTCTGGCTCTGTAACCTCTGCCAGGCCTTCCGAAGGGTGCCGCTGCTGCGTCGGAAATCTCCTTACCACCTCCGCGGTGATCGCCTCTGCACTTCTCCGTCGTTTAGCATTACAGTCTCGGCAAATCAGTTGGGCTAGCCCTGGCCCAATTAGAAGTGGGCCAGCCCACCTCCTCCACGCACGAATTACATACAACAGCTTTTTCCGGAGGAACAAGAGTTAAGAATTTTCAGTTTCTCCCTCCATTCTTCGCGGGTACCACTACTATTCTATTTCTACGCTACCTTTCATACTCTGCAGAAACCTCACCGATTTTAAAATTTTCCTTGTCTGAATTTCAGATTTGGTTTTGTTTAATTCAAGGTGAAATAGGTCAACGCCGCATGGATCCTTACGATGATATTCTCCCAACGGCTCCTGCTGGGCGCGGTAAATGTTCGACTAAATGACACTGAGAAAGCTTCATCTTCTTCTTGGTTGAATATTATTGCTTTTGTCATTTTTGTTTATATGCTTTATTGATATTCATTATTAGGTCGTGCTGGGGCAAAGTTTGCCCCGAAGGTCAAACCGAAACCGGTGCCTCGGAAGGAAATTTCTGCTGAAAAACATGAAATCTCGTCTAAAGATGGAGAGGGAGAACGTGTTGCTTCATCCATCATCACCAGCAGTAAGGACATAGATACTGTTCCCCAGAGTAAATGCCATGCTGCTGTTGCTTCCACTTTGAGTGTGCGACCTCAACATTCTGCAGGTTCAAATTTAGAGGATGCCACAAAATCTCAAATGGCAAATCCTCAGCAAGTTGGTGTAAATGTGGATACTGCAGCCTTAGTGGATGCTCAACCTTCCACAGCTGCATCGACTGAAGTTGAGTCAGCTCGTGAGGTAAATGTCCATTTTCATTATTATCATTATTATTAGTATTAGTAGTAGTAGTATTTGCTATAGTTGTTTGATGCTATGTAGTATTTATAACAGTTTTTGTAATGTTTATGAACTCTAGGAAGATCCTGTAGCTTTGGAAGGGAGCCGACATTCTAATTTTGTTCCTGAGACCAATCTCAGTAATGGTAAGTTATGCTTTCATATAACCAGTTAGTCATTCACTCATTTGTAATTTTATGCAGCAAGTGTCACAATGTGTAAGACAACATACAATTTGGTTATGTTCTGATTCATTTCATATACGTCCTTTGGTTTAGACTCAACACATCCAGTTCAAACTGCTGATTCTGTAGAGAAGCTATCAAATAATGTAGCTATTCTATCTACAATATGCTCAACCGGAGGTAGTATGGGAGATCCCGCTCAAAATGAAAAAGAGCCAGTTCTTGATAGCAACGACTGCTTGGGACTTAGTGATGATTTGATGCAAGTTGGCCCGGATGTGGGCTTTGAAAATGCTTCAGATAATGATGCTGCAATACTTGAGAGCAACATTCAATCGAACCTTATCTTTGGAAGAGAACGAGAGGTATAAATTTTTTGCCTTTCTTTGAGTACGTCAATTGCTTTACCTAGGTGATCAACTCAGGAAGGGAATTCTTTTCAGGCAGAGTCTGAGAAATTTGAATTGGATCCTTTTAGTGAAGTCCTCCCTGATCCTGGCACTAGGACTGGTTAGTAACATCGTTTCTATTTCAAATTACTTAATATGCTTTATATTAGCTGAAAGATATATTATTTGTATGTCTTTTTTGTTGCAGCTCGTAAGTTTCAACCCAAGATTAAGCCACGACCTAGAGTAGGCGCAAAACCTGCTGTTGCTTCTGCTTCATCTAATGATATGATGGCAAGGTCTGTTGAGTTGCCTACATTTTGCATGAATGAAGTTCAATCTTTTCAGTCTAGTGATGATGGCATTAGTATGTTAAATCAACCAAGCAATTCACCTGTACCCACATTAGAGATTCCTATGGCAACTGATTTATCAAGTAAGTTTGATTATGTGGACTCAAGTATTCCATTCTCTAAAGACAACAATAATTTGGCAGCAGTCAGTGCTTCCCAACTGGATTCTCTCGATGCTGTGTTTTCTGATGTTGCAGTTCATAATGGAACTAGGGATTTGCCTTCTAGTGTTGGTAAATCAGCTGCAGAGGTAAAAGAGGGTTTTTCATTTTATTTATTTATCTTTCAATTTCATTAAGTTGCTAAATGTTGAAAAGTTTTTGTTCCTCCAGAGTGCAGACATTTTTGCTGGGTTGGAATCCATTGATGACTTTACCACCCAAGCTGCCACTACTACAGGTGAATATTAAATGCTTTGTAGTCTTTTAAATTGGGGCAACTATCTTCAGGGTCCATCCTTCTAACTTATGTGAGCATCACCATCACTGGTGTTTTGACGTGCTGCCCTTAGATCTTGATGTTATCAATAAATGCCATTCAGCCAATCACAAATATTTGACACTGCTGTTTGTTTTTGTGTGTGGGAGTCTTTTTTGTGGGTAATACTTAAAAGTGTTCTTCTGTGTGCAGGAAAACCAATTCTTCAATCGGAAACAGAGGTGGAGATCATGTTCTTATAAGAGATATGATGGTTTTATATAAAATATGTTAAATTAGATTTTTCTGTATAAAACTAATCAGTGTATTATTGGTCTCAGGAAGCTGTGAACTTGAGTCCTGGCTGCCCAGTTGATAATGTCTCAGATTATCAGTCCAAGAAAACTGACAAAGATCCAGCTTCTGAAATCCCGGTGGATGAAGAACTGACAAATTCTCCAAATAGTCCCACATTGGCTGATCTTATGCAGGTTGATTTTACTAGAGAAAAAAGAAGTAAAACATAAGCTATAAGCCATTAATATATGTTTGATCTGTTTTTGTTTGCTTTTTTCCTTTTTCTTATATGTGAATCTGTTTTTGAGGTTATTATTATACCATGTTATCAGGATGCTAATGGAAGAAAAAAGGAAGACGCAGTGTGGAGTTCTCTTAGGAAGCGCAAAAAATCTGGTGCTAATGAGGAGGATAAAGGTGTTAAAACTTCAAGGCAGCGGAGGAAGCAAGCAACTCATAAACCTGTTAGCAACTCGGTGAATGAGGATGATGATGATGATGACGACCTTGACCCTCCCTATAATCCGTATAGAGATGAACCTGAAGAGAATGATGAAGAATTTGAAGTGGATGACTCCTCCAAGAAGAAGGCATCATTGAATTCAACAAAGAAATCAGTGGCTAAAAATGGAAAAACATCTCAAAAACATAAGAAGGCTAATGAAGATTTAGAAAATGGCAAAAAAGAACCTCCTAAAAAGTTCTCTCATTCAAGCAGACAAAAAAGAAGATGTGGTAAACATAATAGAATATTTTTGTGTAATTTTTACCTTTGGTGATTATATCTTATATGCTTATTATGGAAGTATTTTTCTTTTACATAGTGAACCAAGCACTGCTGGAAATTCCTGAGGATGAACTTGATATGCATACATTGTCTCTCAAGGATATCATTTTACTTGCAGAACACAGGGAGCGGCTGGCAGTGCGTATTCTCAATTTTTATCCTTGTCACGTATGCTTATCATTTAAAGTTTTCATTAACCTTTTTTTTTTTGTAGAAAAAGGAGGCAGCAACTTCAAAGACATCTACCAATCAAAGGTATTCAGCTTTGAACAAGAGTGTACTTTACAGTCTATTACATTTTCTGCTAACATTTTAAATGTTTTTCTTATATATAGGCAAATCTTGATTTTGAAAATATGATGTTGTAGATTCTTATTTTCTGCAATATGTGTGATTCTTACATAATGCAATATTTAATTGACTTGGGGAAAATCTGAAAATGTTGACGAACTTATGTTAAATAAAGGAAATTCTTTTTGTTGCCTTTTCCTTCACTTGGGGGTATATAAATCTCATTCTAACCACTAAGTGGTGTAACTTCTCATTACATGATTCTATGATGTCCTTCACCTCTTTGTCAAAATAGTTCTTGACTGGATTTTGCCATGCTGTCAGGTGCATTATTTTATTATTTCATTGGCTTCAGTTGGGTTGAGGGCCTGAGTCAGGGGAGGGTGTGTAAATGTGATAGTGGTCTTTTCCCAGTTTCCATGCTATGCTAAACACTTTAACTTTCCTCAGTTTCTGAGAACAAGAATGGAAATGGTAACAGTTCATACTGAATGTGTTGCATGTTATCAAATGGCTTGTTAATATCACTTATGAGTAACTTGCATTCTAGTAAATAGATTTAGTTTGAAAAATATATTTGCAGTGGTGGAGATTCCCAACATGAGGCCGAGGCTGGAGCTAATAGTGAAGAGGAGTATTTAGGTTCAGAAGATGATAGAGAAGCAGGTGACGATGAAGCCAGTGAGAGTGTTCCGTTGGCTTCCTCTTTATTCAACTACCAATCCTTCATGGAAAAGACTCCTAGGGGAAAATGGACAAAACATGATAATGAACTGTTCTATGAGGTATTTATAGAATTCTTACTATATGATGAATGTCATAAATTATTTCTCGACCACAACTATGTAAATACTGTTTTTTTTGGGGGGGGGGGGGGGGGGGGGGGGGCTGGTTTCCTCTAAATTGACTAATGACCTTGTAATATAGGCAGTTAGGCAGTTTGGCACAGATTTTTCTATGATACAACAGCTTTTTCCTGATCGAACACGTCACCAAATTAAGTTGAAGTACAAGAAGGAAGAGCGACAGCATCCTCTACGGTTAGCTGATGCTGTAAATAATCGTTCAAAAGGTTAACTCTTAGCTCCTGTTTTGTGCTGTTCTCAGTGATACTGTGTTATATTATTGTTCAAATGATTGGCTTCTTTTTGAACGAATGAGATGCTACTGAAGTTGTAGATCATGTTACGATGTTGATTGGCTTCTCTATTTTTTGTTGTAGATAATTTTCATTTTAAGATGTTGATTGAGAGACTGCAGCAAGCTTCAGCCAAGGAAGATCAAGACCGTGGTAAAGATGCATCAGGTTCGATGGCAGCAGAGGAGGTTGAGAATTCGGCACCTGGAACTAATGTATGCACTCTTGGTCCATTTTGTTTGTCTTCTGATAGATCTATTGCTCTATGTTCATATTGCTTTATCCAATACCATATTTTTTGTTGATCAATGCCACATTTCTTTGATAGATATGGGTTCTTGCTTTCTTTACCTTATATACTATGGATTATATAACTTTCTGCAGTATAGCCATGCAAAATTTTGAACTCATTTTATCATGAATGTAGGAGGATGTTGGAACAACTGAACAGGAGGAGTTTGCAACAACTGAGCAGGAGGCAAATGTCGAAGATCAACAAGATTCTAAGTCAGTTCCTAGTCCAGAACAATTTGACAATAGTGATGATGAATTAGCAATATGGGCTCAATATAAAAGTGAAATTTAGTGAATGATTTTACCCTCTTTTTCTCGATTGAAGTGAAATTCTGATTAATTTGCAAAATCACTATCGCGATTTTTTATTTTGTAGTCGAGGCTACTTTAAGATTTGCGCTAGCGGATATCTTAATAACACCTTGTAAACACTTAAAAAATTATTAACTGGTAAGTTTTCATAAAGGAAAAGTCTATAAATTTTAAGATGAGCACTTCTTTTATATTTTTTTTCTTCTCTCGTCTTCTAAAAGCAACCCCTTGTATGACGGGCGTCGGGCAAATAAGTTTGAAGATAATACGTTGCATAGTAAAGAAGGGCATGAACTATAGAAAATATGGATCTTACTTCCCAATAAGTTTGATCTTACTCCCCCGCGGGTATTGAGAGAACAGATGGGTTATACATCCATATAATTTTCCATCCAAGTCCATCAAAGCTGGTTAAACACTAAAAAAATTTAATCCTATTAAATGAACGTATATTACACGTGTCCAAATCCCCGAAAACGTTTAACATTCATTCGCGCCTTTATTATGAAACAATATTCCTTCTTCAACCTTAAAATTGCTACTGGAGAATTTCGAATCTCTCAAAGCTCGATCGTTTTCTCTGCGGAAACTGCTTTTACTCAGGAATCGCGAGAAGATTTCGAAAGGAAGAAGAAAAAACAAACGAAAAAAATAGAGACTGCGAAACATATGATAAAAACTAATGTTCATTTAAAATCTCGCAATCTCGCGTTTCTCCTAGTTGCATTTTAGGTTTACTGGATTGAGTTGCTTCATTTAGTAGATCGACTTATTCTGAATCAATTTTTTTTCGTAACTAGGGCATAGGAACAGAAATATGTTCTTATTTCCATTCAATTAAGTGGAGTTGGTCATTTTGATTCACTTGATTGTTAGTGTGTTCAGTTGAGTTCTTTTGCATGCAGAAATGCTTTTCTTGCTGATTGAATGTTTATCACGTTTTATTCAAAACATAAATGGTGTTTTGTTCCGTGGAGTTGGCCATTTTGATTCACTTGATTGTTAGTGTGTTCAGTTGAGTCCTTTTGCATGCAGAAATATTTTTATTGATGATTGAATGTTTATCACGTTTTATTCAAAACATGAATGGTATTCAATTCAGTGGAGTTGGTCATTTTCATTCGTTTGATTGTTAAGTGTTCAGTCGAGTCCTTTTGCATGAAGAAATATTTTTCTTGATGATTGAATGTTTATCACATTTTATTCAGAACATGAATGGTGTTCAGTTCAGTGGAGTTGGCCATTTTAATTCACTTGATTGTTAGTGTGTTCAATTGAGTCATTTTCTTGATGATTGAATGTTTATCACATTTTATTCAGAACATGAATGGTGTTCAGTTCAGTGGAGTTAGGCATTTTGATTCACTTAATTGTTAGTGTGTTCAATTGAGTTCTTTTGCATGCAGAAATGCTTTTGTTGTTGATTGAATGTTTATCACGTTTTATTCAAAACATGAATGGTGTTCGGTTCAGTGAATTTGGCCATTTTGATTCACTTGAGTAAAATATGCATGCTTGTGCTTGTCGATATATTGAGTGAAGTATTGACCAAATTTTTTTGTAGTTACAGCAAAAATGAAAAAGATGATGGAGACAAAAAAGCAGAAGCCGCGCTATAACGTAAGCATATGTACACATTAAATATATTTATCCCCTTTCATTCAAATAAAATCTATTTTGTATTATAAATATATCTTGACATACTTTTTCAAAATCTTGCAGAAAACTCACGATCTCAGATGCTAGACAAAGACAATAGCGAGGGTGTTCAAGGCAATGAGTCAGGAAAAGAAAGATATCGTTGAAGAAATATGATTCGGTGCGCTGGCACATGTTTCGAAAATGAATGTCTCTCACAGCCTCTTGAGAGAGTTGATTGCTTGCTATGATGACTATTATGTGCGCTGGCACATGTCCCGGAAATGAATGTCTCTCACAGCCTCTTGAGAGAGTTGATTGCTTACTATGATGACTATTATGGACACCTGTACACTTTCTATGGAAAAATATTCATAACACCTGACAAGGTAGCAGCTACGCTGGGCATAAATTACGGGGGTAATACACTTTTCACCTTGTGCTTATTTCGGTTCATTGCTTGCTTTATTTTCAGTTCACTTGTTTACAGAAAATAAAACTGAGCCTATTTGACTGGTTAAAATATTGTAGGGGATCGTTTTTCTGAAAAAGTTAACTACGACAGACTGAATGAGGTAGACAAGCAGATTATTGACACCTTTAAATGTGCTACCTTGGCATCTTTGACAAAATCTGTCCTCGATATGAGTGTTGAAGGGGAGGAGAACCCGCAGAAATTCTGGAGGACTTCTGTTGTCTTCGTCCAAATAAAAGTGCTTTTTGCTGCCGACTACGGTAAGCATGGCTTCCTCGATCCATAAGTCACCTACCCTTCGTGTGGACAACATCCAACAGTGGGATTGGGCAACTCATGTCTTGAGCTTCCTGAGGAAGGGGATTGAAAACGGGAGAAAGGGAAAGAAGCAGTCCGTTGATGGCTGCGTGTTTGTGTTGATGCTCATATATTTCCATGAATCCAAGTCCTCTTGGTTGGATGCACCTGAGGCTCCTGGGCACGGTGGCCCGTTGGACACGGAAGAGGATGCTCGACCAGATTTCTTAGGAAGCAACCGATATAATGGTAAATTAAACAAAAATTTTCCCTGAAATTTCTGTTCAGATGCTTCTAAAGAAGGAAAATCAAAATGAGAGAAGGTGGAGAAGAAACCATTTATTTCTGAAGGGAAAAGAGAAGGGAAAGCGGAAGAAAGAAGAAAAGAAAATTGTTTTTCTAGATTCTTCTTCAAAAGAAGACAGTTTTTCCGATTCCGAATCCGAATCTGAATCTGAGAAAAGACCACTAGCCAAAAGAACAAGACAACAAAGGCTAGTGAAAAAAAATAAAAGATTGTTCCGACGGATTCGGAAACAAGTGAATCTGAAAGCAGTTCCACAAATTCAGAAAGCAGAAGTGAATCAAAAGACCAGTAAGTTTGATGTTTATTTGGTTTTGTTTTGCTTGTATTTGGTTAAAATTGTTCTTTTGCGCTTGTTCTTATGTATTGCAGAGAAGAAGAAGAAATTGAAAAAACAGGGACAAAGAAAAGAAAACAACCACAGAAGGTGGTTAAAAAAGAAAGCCAAAAAAAGAAGCCTGTGCTGACGGATTCGGAGAGCATAAGCGAATCTGAAAAACAGTGAGTTTGGGAATTGATAATTTTCGGTTCATTTCGATTGTATAATGTTCATCTGGTTTAGTTTGGCTTTTCTTTGCTGAAAATTGTTTGTGTGTGCTTGTTAAGTAAATTACAACTATGATATTCTTCTCCGGTATAAATTCGATGTGTTTGTATGTGTTGCAGAGAAAAAAAATAAAAAAACTCCGACAGTGAAAAGAAAACAACCGGAGAAGGGTGCAAAAAACAAACCAAATCAAGCAAGCTTGTTCTGACAGGTTCATAAAGCAAAACTGAATCGGAGAGGGGGTAAGTTTCTGAAATCATATTTTAGGTTAATTGATACTTTTATTTTAGCTTCATTGATACTTATTTTATGAATTTTCAAAAGTGAACGAGTAAGGGTCAGCGCTGCCGAAAGAAGAAGAGAGGCGTTGCAACTGTTAAAAGAAAATAGAGCAAAGATAAGAAATGACAAAGCTCAGAAAACAAACGTTGCTCCGGATCGCTTTGACTCGACAGAAATGCGAAATGATTTATCCGAGAAGTAAGATTCGGTTTCTTATATTGAGTTCTTTTTCTTTGTTTGCTAACTTTTCCTAAAACCTCTTCTGATTTCTCTGGATTTACTGAATAATATTTATTTATTTTGCTTAGACTACCGACTGTAAATCTGGGCAACGAACCTCTGTTACAGACTCAGATGAGCTCCACACAGTCTGTAAATGTCCCCGCCAATACCAGGTAAATTCGTTCATTGCAGGCTTTAAATTCGATTAATTGGATTCTAAAAAATGAATTTCAGGTGTTTCTAGACCTCTGCTTGTAATCTTGGTTGCTAATTTTAATTTGGTATCTTTGTTATTAGGAAAAATACCTTGGAAACTCTGGTAAAAGTTTTTAGAAGAAAGAAAATCAATCAAAAACAGAGTTTACAAACTCCACCTGTGTAAGTTGAAATATTTATGTTGGTCTTTTAGATTTAGGTAATATTTTTTTAATTAATCACATGGAATTTGTATTTAAATGTCAGTAGCACTACACCTGATCCTGAACTCCAAATCATTGAGGTTCGAGAAGAAACTCGTTCTCAACCTTTGGATATGTGCGTTTTTCAATGTGCAGATTTTTATTTCTCGGTACCTATTCTAATCATTCAACATTAACTTCTTCCTTGTTTACATTCCTTAGATTTCCTATTGTGGTGTCTCTTCCAAGTTCTCTTAAGGAAGAGCTAATAAAAGATGCCTTTACCTATGTCCCTTCCGAAAGTATAACACAAGAAGCTTCTGTTAATGAGTAAGTTGCACATAAAAGTCTTTTTATTAGTTTTAATGGTATAGGATAATAATGGGTCATTATTGAACCCTTTTATGTTTAATACAACAGTTTTCTAGAATCGCAACAGCAACCCTGCGAAGAAGCACCTGCAAGGCAATCGGAACAAGAAGCACTTGTTGATGTGTAAGTTTTACTGCTTGTTTAAAACTGGATAATTTCGGTTCATTACATGCTTTATTTGTGGATCATTTGAATCCAGAAATCAATTCCATGTGTTCATATATTGGACTCTCTTCTGTTTGTTATAGCTGCCCTCCGAAACTCGAAAAGCAAGTCAGTGAGGAATCTTCCCCAATGAAGACGGAGCTAGAACCTCCGTTGAATGTGTAAGTTTTAATTAATATCATTTTTTTTATAATCTTTGGTGTTATATGATATTGCTTTTTCATTGTTGCTTTAAGTTGTAATTAGAATTCTTTTTCTTAGTTTTAATGGTACAAAATACTAATTTCGAGTCGTTATTGAACTCTTTTCTGTTTAATGTAGCAGCCCTCCTGAAGAACAACAACAACCGTGCCAAGAAGCTCCAGTGGCATGGCAATTGGAAGAAGAAGCACATCCTGATTTGTAAGTTTTTTACTTGTTCAAATCTGAATAATTTTGGTTCATTACATGGTTTAATTGTACTCTCTTTTGTTTGTCACAGCTGCCCTCTGGAACCTGAAAAGCAGGCTGGCAAGGGATCTTCCCCGAGGAAGATGGAGCCAGAACCTCCGTTGAACGTGTGAGTTTCAATTAATATGATTTTTTATTAGCTTTCGTGTGATATGATATTGATTTTTCATTATTACTTAAAACTTTCCCCTGTCATCTTGCAGTGCTGCTCATTCTTCTTTGTGGGAACATGATGCACCTTCATTCGAACTTGGCATAAGTCCCCCGACATCTCAACCAATTCCCCCAACCTCTCAACCGACGATGACATAGCTTGAAATCCTGGCAGAGGCGGTGATAGATGCTATGGTGGTGGCAGCAATGAGATTTGCTGACGCAACAAGTGCCGAGCCGAGCTTGACAGCCGCTGAAGGGTACAAAACTCCAGAGAAAGAGAAAGAAATCACTGAGGAGTTGAAAGAAAAGTGTTATCATTGGATGACACATGTGAAAGAATCCAAAGATAGCACCAACGAATATGACGCCATATTCGTCTTGAACCATAAAGCGAATTTCGAGGGGCTTAAATATCATTTCTTGTCTCTAATGCCCGAACAACATGTGGAAAGCACGGTAAATTATTTGCCTATTGCGTTAGCATTAATGATTTTTCTAAAGACTCATATACCGTATATCTCATAAATTTTCTTCCTGTAGGTGGTCAATGCACATTGCATGATTCTCAATGACATAAAATGTCTCCAGTTTCAGGAAGAAATACACTGTGTGCTGACGGATATTGTGTTAAGCCAATTTTTTTATTCCTTGAGTAATTTACTGATTCTGATAAATAATTTGGTTCATTTGTGATTTGACTGAGATTCATTTTGCAGATGTTTATATTGGAAAACCATAGTGAGAATTACATTGATCCAAAGACCAACAAGGCCTATCGGATGGATGTTGATCAATATGCCCACTACTGCCATTTTCTTGACAAAAGAAAACTCGCATCGCATCCATTTGTAAGTTGTGATTTCTAAAAATTCTTTGATAATTCTCTCGTTTTCTATCGTTTAGACTGAAATATTTTATCATTTTTCTAAATTTCAGATGTTTGTGCCGATTTACAATGGAGGACACTGGTGGTTGTGGATTGCCGAAGTCCAGAAAAAGGTATTATATGTGCTTGACCCTGTGAACAAGATGAAAGATGAAATACCTGACTTGAGAATTAAACTGAACAAATTTGTTGTAAGTTAATTAAATCATATATATTTTGCTGTAAATTATTCAAACATGAGTAGAATTCGATTCATTAGAGTTGGTGATTTACATTGAGTTCATCCTTAAATGTTCAGTTGAGTTTTTTTTGCATGCAGAAATATTTTTCTTGCAGATTAAATGTTTATCACGTTTTATTTAGAACATGAACAAAGTTCAGTTTATTGTTGTTGCTGATTTACATTCACCTCATCCTTATGTGTTCACTTTGGGTTCTTTTGCATGCACAAAATGTTTCTCTTGCTGATTTAATGTTATCACATTTTAAATTCAGAACATGAACAGAGTTCGATTCATTATAGTTGCTAATTTTCATTCACTTTTTGTATCCCTTTCAGGGATTAATAATCTCCCAGATGAGGGTTTATGCTGGGGCGAAACCCTTAATGGAGGACGGAGAGGGAGAAAAAGCAGAGCATATCAGGCTGAATGGTCAATGTACAAGGTAAAAATCTTTCTATACGATAGTGCTATTTTTAATGTGTTTTATTTTGGATACTATTAATCATATTTTACTTATTTCCTACTTAGCTATGATTACGGGATGTACATCATGAAATTGCTAGAAACAATTGATCCTTGAAAGATAAAAAAGAGAAGAGGTATCAATATAAAAACTAGACACAAGTAAGTAATTTCTAAATTAATGAAATTCGTTTCATTTCTTATTTCGGTTGGGGTTCATTTCTTATGTAACTAATTTCTTTCAATTGAATAGTAGGAAGAAATTGATACCTTCAGGCGCGAATATGGTCCAAACATCCTGTTGCACAAACTAAACAAAATCAGAGACCAAGTAATTCGGGAATCTGAAGCCATAAGACTCCCGAAGTCATCTGCTGCCCTCTCCAGCCCTTTTTGTAAATTCACATCTGGGGATATAGATAGTAAATAGGATATATTTTATTTGACTTGTTGTAATTAACATTATTTTGTTTAACTTGTTTAAAAAGCAAACACTACTTCTTTCAATGTATATATGTGAATATTAATGTAAATGTTATTGGAAATCTAATATTAATGTATATATCTGATTTAAAATGAATTAGTCCTTGTCCTGTCGGTCTGAGATGTTAATGTATATATCTATTGGAACTGTTTGGCTACTGTTTTTTTTCCAGGTTCAGAATGAATGGAATTAGCGTATTTATCAAACATTAAGAGCCCCAAAAATACAAATGAACCGAAATTAATATACTGGATGAACCGAAAAAGTGCATATATCACTATTGCAGATAGCTAATTTTAAAAAAATGTTGCTATCAGTATTCAGTTTTAGAAACACCTGAACTCTTTGACATAACTAAATAAATTGACTATTTCATAAAAAAAGTGAATATTCAATAAAGAATTTCAGAAAGCTAATATTAAACACAAAAAGGTGACTATTCAATAAAGACTAACATCAGTAAGAAATTAACCCTCCTATAACTTCAATGAACCAAAATTTGCTCATACATGAATGGAAATTTATGTTAATAAAAACTTAAACTCCTATAATCCTCTCTGGGATCATTCATATCCGGTGCATTGTAAATGCTAGAGCTTGACTGAATCGTTGATCTGCTGTCTAAAAGGTTCAACTGCAAAAGAGAAAATAAATCGTATATTAGCAAAATACACAAATGATGTTTTTCCAAATCAAAAACAAATCAATGTTACCTCGCTTGGAGATGCCTTTTTTCTTTTTTATCATGGCGTTTGATATCATTTTTTCCAGGTTTGATCCCGGTGTGTTCTTGGGCCGACCTCATGTTCTAACACGTGGGGGCTTTGAAGGTTGTTCACATCGCTCAATGTCGCTTCTTCGTGGGATAACAAACTTTTTCCTTTGCTTCTCACTTGATATTCTTGCATCTTGGCCATGACATTGTGAAACAGCCAGTGCAGAATTCTGGTTAGCTCCTCGGACTTTGATGGAAATTCATAAATATTGTGCGACTGAAACACCAAATCGTCGAATCTCTTGCTTCTCGGCTCTAGTAGAGGCTCGTCTTGGATGCTCTTGATGTGTGTGTACATTCTCTTTATGTTCTTACTCCAGTGTTCCAGTATATATTTCGGTGCCACGTTATCTACTCGCTCGAAGCTTAAGTCGTTCAGAGAATGGCGGCACAGTTTGCCCCTTGACTCGAACAGCAGGCATTGGCACTTTACCTCTCGTGATACTGCGTGGTAGGTGATGAAAAAACTTGTTGAATGTGAAGTTAGAAACCTGCTCTTTGATTTTGTATGTTGTGAAACCTAGGGTGGATACATTGATCTTGTGATGCAGTTCACCTTTCCTTTGAATTGTCTTTGAACTTCCCTGAACTTCTTGTGAGTATACACGTGCTGAAACTGAGCCTCTATTGCTGATTTTGTTGCGCACGGTATCACAGTGTAAAAATCTACAACATTGATTTCTCTCTCTCTTTGCTCTCTGCTTGCTAGGCAATTGTCGTATTTTTTCACAAATTGACTCAAGGAGCTGTTGCGTGTGATGAACTTGTTGAAAAATATGTGCATGCTCTCACTCCTTTGTGTGCTTCTTATCTCAGCCCAAAAGTGGTGATCTAGATAAATTGGAATCCATATATGCCGATCTTCGTATAGCTCTACATAATGAACCGAACACATGAGCTGTGTTAAACCGAAAGTTGTGCACATTTTAACCCATAAAGTAACTGCATGAAAATAATTCGAATTAAAACCTCGGTTACCTAAGAGCCACTTGTTGCCTCCAAGGCTGTAATGTCCTGAATTTTTTTTAACCTTTTACATTTGATTTCTTTGATTACTAACCAACCCTTCAATTTTATTAAAATTCCTATATTACCCTTATTTCTTTTACCAAACCCTAACCTAATTAGCACCCAATTATCCCTTTACCCCAAAGAAACCTTAGCCCCCTTTCTTTTTCAGCAACACACACACCCCTAACAGCAGCAGCTGAGAATGAAAGAAAAAAAAAGAAGAAAGGAAGAGGGAAAGAAGGAAAGGGTGAGAGCAGAGGTGAAGGGAAAAGAGAAGAGAGAGGCAGTGCGGTGGGTGTTACTGCCACTGTCGCCGCCGCTGTTGACATGAGAAGAGAGGGAGATTTGAGAGAGTGATATCCGAGAGAGAGAGAAAGGAGAAGATGCAGCGGCGCTGGTGGGCCTTGTCACTGCCGTCATCGCACTTGCCAAGTTGTCGTCGCATAGCCGTTGCCGCTTTGCTGCTGCTTCGCGCCACCACGCTCTGCCGCGTCACCGCCGAACTCGCCAAGCCACCGTTGCACACTAGAGAAAAGAGAGATCGATCATAGAGAGAGAGAGCAGTGATGCTGCCGTCGCTGTTGGGGCTGTCGCGGTGGTTGCCATCGTCACTAAAGGAGCTCGTCGCTGAGCTGCTGGGTCGCCGCCGGAGGAGAACTCGTCAGAAAGCTGCTGTCCTATCCGGCCGTGCTCTATCCTCCATTCTTCCTCCACTGGTTCCGCCATTATCCTTGCCCTTTGAAAACGTCGTAGGAAGGGTTTCACACTTCTGTCAGTTCTGTTTTACTACCGTTCTAGCCTGGTTAGTGGTTGTTCTGTTTTTGTTTCCGTTTTTGCTACTGTTTTACCACAGTTGTTGATGTTGTCGTTGTTGCTATGCTTTTAGTCGTTCGTCACTTTTGTTCCGTTGTGCCTTTGTTCGTTGTTTTGCTTGCCTATTGGAGCTGCTGCTGCCTCCGTCTAAATTTTTCGCTCTTTCGTACCCTTTAGTTTGGTACCATGAGTTTGGTATCTTCAGTCCCTTGAGACTAAGTTGTGAGTAGGCTTTACATTTATAATTATTTGGCTTTACATCTATAATTATTTTGATATATGATGTTTGAATTTATGACTATACTTACAAGTTATTAACAAAGGATTTGAACTTGATTTTAATAATGGATTTATTAGAACTAAATATTATTTTTGTGAAATTCGAATTTTTAATCTGCACATGAGACTATATACATGTTTGATGAAATTTTGTATTATTTTAGAATATTCGATTTTATTAAATACGTGCTTTTGAAACATTAAAGTATTGTGAATACTCACTCATATACTATGAATTTGTAAAGTATTTTGATAAGAAAGTATTATTTAATTTGATTTGATACTGTATATATTTGAAAGATCAAAGATTGGTTGTATTTGAAATTATATGTTTTGAATTGGTTAGGGAGGCTCGTATTAGAAAACCATAGTTAACAGCGGTTATGACGTTAACCTAGATGCATCTGGCTCAAACCTCAGCTAGCAGGGGCGTTGCTAGCCTAACGTGTAGGCCACACGTTGAATCTATTATTCCGTACGGACACACTAGAGGAAAGGACTACCCCTTAGAGGTGGAGCCACCCCAAGTGTGGACTATTTGATTTGATTTCTGTATGAGAACTCCCTTATTGATTCACTTATTCATATAAATTATTATTTTCTAACTAAAATTATTTTCATAATAATGTTTAGATGGTCTCATGTAAATTATAGATGTACTGTCTAGTCACTGAGTTGCAAAACTCACCCCTTTTTAAAAAATAATTTTCAGGAATAAGTATTTGATTATGTGAGCCTTTCTATTCAAGAGCAATGATTTGCAATGGTTTCTATTCCTTGTTGAGTTCTTAGACGTCATCTGCTCCATATGTCACAGGCAGGATCCATCTATATTTATTTATTTTATTTTTGTTAAATTATGTAAGTATTCATTCTAGAAAGTGTAAATTTATCAAAAATTATTTGTAACCTTTTTATTTATCTTATATTCGAATCTGTTAAGCTTGCTAGAGAACTCTTTTTCCTGAGCGTCAGTCATGGCTCATTTTGAGCTGTGAAAAGGCCGTACTTTGTGACGAAATCATTCAAGTTTTTGTCGAATACATCTTTTGTGAACAAGTTCCAAACGATGTGGCTTATCTTTTATTCGATTTCTTCGTGTCGCTTATAGCCGTTTAGTTTACTGGGATCTTCTTCATGATGTGCCAGATGCACCACCCGTGAATTGTTGTTGGCATGTACATCTCAATGGCCCTTTGCATCGATGCGCATTGGTCAGTGAGAATGCCTTTTAGTGCCTTTCCTCCCATGCAACGGAGCCAACACTCGAATAACCATTCGAATGATTGGATGTCTTCATTTTTTATCAGGGTGCATCCGAGAAGTATCGACTAACCGTGGTGATTTACGCCCACAAAAGAACAAAAAACCAGATTGTACCTACATAAATGGACACTCACATAGTTGTGAACCGAAATGTGTAGATTCAGTGAACGTAAAGACTTAATTTTGGTGAACTGAATACCAGTTTTTGTTGTAGGTGGTGTCGAATGAAACCACGTCTCCGAAATACTCGCATGCAGTTCTGCTTCTTGCGTTGGCCCAGAATGCATTTTTGATGGAGTGATCGCCTTCGAGGTTGAGCTCGAAAAAGAAATTTTGGTTATTCTCTTTCATTCTTAATAAGTACTTTCCGAGTTCTTTGGCATCATCTTATTCGAAAATATTCCATACTTTTCTTGTGATGTAATTCCTCACGTCTTTTTCTATAACACTTAGTTTCCGGTGAATGCCAGCTGCTACTACGAATGATTGGTAAGTTTTGCTTGATCTAATTTCGGCTTCCTCGTTAGTTTCGATGGTGCAATGCGCGAACATGTTTAGCTCCCTGTGTTGTTTGAGCATCTCTGCCTGGTCTAGACAGCAGGGGTGTGAATGATTCACAACAACTTTGGAAATTATTCAAAGACCGACGTCCTTCAATATGTGTACGTAAATCTTGGCTGGACAATTTATGCCGGCTAAGGAATTTGTCTTTAGAGTTGGAGATATCTTGGATTTTCACCTCTCCTCTCTGCTGCATACGATTAGTTGATTCTTAATCTCGTCTCCCTTTCGAGTCGTGTTCCTTATTTTGGTAGAAAAACTAACAAGTTTGGAATAATTTTTGTAGAACTTTCCGGTTTCTTCTAGTGTCTTGAAAGTCATCCAACTTTTGTGACAAATTGTTCATCCACAATACACCTGGTCTGCAGAATGAACCGAACATCTTATAACGTGAAACATTGCATAGTACTAAATGAACAAAACATTATCCATTATATAAATTGATTAAATTCAAATTCAAAGGGCTGTCTGCATAATAAACCGAACACGTTATTAAGGTGAAACAATTGTATAGTACTAAATGAACGGAACATTATCCATTATATAAAATCAAATTCAAAATACATGAGTCTATAATTTAGAGATTATCAATTCAATTCAATTCAATTCAATTCAATTCAGAACACCCGCGTCCATTCAATTCAATTCAATTCAATTTAGCAATTACATTCCATTCAATTCGATTAAAAAAATAACCCAAACCTCATCCGCTTGATTCGTTTAAGAAGAATAATCTAAATTGCTCTCATTCAACTGATTTGAAGTTGAATCATTCATTGTTTTGATTCAGAAGATAAATGTTATGTGCAGATCAAAGAAGAAAACTGAAAACAATGGGAAGAAGATAAATACAGAAGAAAACGAAAAAGATGGACGCGAGTAGAGAAGAACGACAAAACTTATTCCATTGGATGCAATGCAAATCGATAAAGAAAATGAAAAAGAAGAACGCGATTAGAGAAGAACTAGGAGAGCTTTACGTTGAGCAGAAGGTTTAAGTTGCAGTAGAGAAGGTTTACATTAATATGTTAGAGTGTGTGTATCACAAACGAGTTGGGGGGTGGGAGAGGCACATCTAGCAAAAACTACTTGGATAACTTGAAAGTATTTTTTGTATGGATGTGGAGCATTATTGTTGAGAGAAGGTGTAGATTGATTAAAGATTCCAGCTAGAACGTAAGAAGAATTAATTCCTTCCTTCGAGTTGGGTCGGCTTTTTTTTTTTTTTATGTGTTGTCATAAATAGAAAGGAACATTGAAACCTCAAATGAATTATTTTTCCTTGCAGAATGGAACTATCCTGGCCTTTTCATAAAGCTAATATTTATATGTGGTAGACAAATAAACATGATTTTTCAAGCGTATAAGGCGTGGGTGAAAGTACATACAGCTTTGAGCTTTAGTAGTAGAAATTGGAAAATGCGACTATAACCTTAAAAAAATATGTTAATCCTAATAAAAAACAGGAATGGGAACATGAGGAAATCCCGTCGTCCAAAAATAAAACAATTAATGTCCTTTAAACACGTAAATAAATGGACATTTGTGGAAGTATGAGTAATATTTGAATTACAGAGTGAGTGAGTCAATTACCACGGCTAATAATTCAATTTATTTCATGAGAAAAGCACTTCTTTTCCCTCCAATATGAATGCAAGACATTTATCCAGGATATCAAAATCCAACATTCAGGAACATAAGCAACACAGATGAACTGTAATCATGGTTCAGGCTTGGATTGCCATGGTTGGTAGCTTGTCCAGTCTCTCTGCCCCGGATTGAGTGCATGTCCCTTGGAGTGATAGATATACTGTTCACCCTCTCCTGACAAATTTTCTTTGTGTTCAACACCATACCTTCTTGGTTTCAGTAAAAGAAGCTGCAACAAAATTCACTGCATTATTATCTTTTAGACCACATGGCACAGACAAGGAAAGATTAAGCAAATAACTGAATTCACCTCACCTCATCTCCTGTATGATCAGTTATGAAGTGGAGCCAACCATGCCATTCAGGTGGAACTTGTGAAGCATTATATCTACTCTTCTCTGCATATTCAACCCACCTGTGCCTTCCTGCCAGTTTTCAAGGAATCCAATGGCATGCATGAGCACACAATATATTGAAACTCAAATATATTACCTGACAGATATCCAGACATGATAAGGGAAATTATTGGAAAAAGGGGGAATGCATATTATCGTATGGGCCATCAAAGGACAATATGAAAGAACTATTCTCCATATCCTTTTCTCGATCACTATGTTGTAATTCCGGTTGCTACGTGCTGTCTAGAATGCTTATGTTCAACCATTCCTGCCCATATGGATCCATGTGTAACTTAAACCATCACACACATGCACAGATTGAGACATATAAAGCAGGAGTAGGAACTAACCGTATTGCGTGTCTTCAAGTTTCTCATAGTACTTGTTACCAAATTTGTCAACACCAACAAGCGTTGCACCAATATTATGAATCTTGGTTTGCCTACATAAATTCAGACAAAAAATTGGTGAAAATTACTGGTAATATGAACCCAAGCCTTCACCAACTCTATGGAACTTGATCTTTATCCAAACAGCTTGATGACAGGAACAACCGAACAAGAATCTAAAAATAGCGACTTGCAATCAAAACCTATAAAAGGCTAAATTATCCCTTCTCCATTAGTACCAAAGAGGTTCACTTGAAAATCGAATAAATATTATTTTCAAATTTCAATTCATTCTTCAAATGCTCAATCATTACTTGAATAATAGTTGGATAAGCTCATTCAATTGCATATAAAGGAATCTCTAAAATCTATTATTTCATGAAGCATATCCAAGCAAATAGCATTTGGCTTTGAAACATGATAAAGTAGAAGATCAAAGCAGAGCAATTAATTCACTTACAAGAGATTCCCGTCCGGAAGGCACCTCCTGAAATGAGAAACAGATGTCAGCACAAATCTCAAAAGCATAATAAGCATCACATTCTTGTTCATCAAATCAAGGAATCGTCAATGATTTCAGGTAAATGAATGAACTGTGAACTTTGAAGTGAATAAACAAAACAAAACAATAGATTAATCCCTAAAAGAAAAGGAAAATGCAACAGAATCCATGGAAGTGAAGAACTTGTGTAAACGATTTCGGGTGGAAGCAAATAGAAAGGGAAAAAGGGACAAACAGGTAGCCTTCATCTTTGAGCTCTCTGAGGAAGGCACCGAAACCCTTCTCTCTGATCGATTTCATGACGTTCTTCACCACCGAGGATGCCATTTCCTCCTCTTTCTGTCTCTTTTCTCTTCTCGCCTCCTTTTTTCTTTTTAATTTTGTGTTAAATAAATAAATGTTTGAGATGTGTACGTGGCGAGAGCTGGTAGGCTACACTTAACATCATTTTCTTCCAATTATCAAATATTTAAGACTCATAATTGGAAGAAAACACCGTTTACGATCACACCAACTCAGAGCGACACTGCTCAATTGGTAATTCGTTTCTTGAAATAACGCCACTTCTTTTTAATTTATTTTCTTGAATATCTTTGATACTGTTTTAGCTTGATTCCAAGTTAGGGCTCACTGTAATGGGGGAATTCATATGCATAGTTTTTTTTTTTTTTTAAATGAAAAAAATTCAATTATCAATTCAGATAAGGATGTAGTATCTTGTTCATTTTTCTGCTCTAATTTGAATATGCGGTTAAAGAATCGTTGCATTTTATTTCGTTTCATTTTCTCTGTTTTTTCTTCTATGGCACCTCAATTGTTTGATCTTGTGTGTGTGTGTTTTGGTTTCTTCTGTGTGGCTGATTTGATTCCCCAGCTACGTATAGATAGTTGAAAAAGCAATAGGATCAATCCTATTATTTCATTTTGCTTCATTCTTATTTGTGAAATATCCAAATTCATATGTAGTTCAGGTTACATGTGTAGAAATTAGAAGAGAGAATTGATTAATGATTGTTGTGTTTTTGTGTAGAGTGGAATGATGAGGCCGAAGACATATGCGGGTCTCAGTTTGATTGCAACTCTAGCTATCACATATCATGCATTTAACAGTAGAGGCCAGTTTTATCCGGCAATGGTGTATCTTTCAACTTCCAAGATTAGTTTAGTGCTTCTTCTCAACATGGGTTTGGTCATTATGTGTATTTTATGGCAGTTAACGAAGAAGGTTTTCCTGGGTTCTCCTCGGGAAGCCAAGGTAGAAAGGCTTAACGAGCGATCATGGAGGGAGATTATGGAAATCCTCTTTGCCATTACTATTTTTAGGCAGGATTTCTCTGTTACATTCCTTGCCATGGCCACAGCATTGCTGTTGATTCAAGCTTTGCATTGGTTGGCTCAAAAGAGGGTTGAGTACATTGAGACCACTCCTGTGCGGCTGTGTCCGTGTTATTCCACATTCGTATTGTATCTTTCATGGTTTCCTTCTTCTCCTAGATAGCGTATCCTTATACAGTTCTCTGAAGCATCTGCTTCAAACATGGCAACCGTCTGTTTCAATATTCTTTTCTTTTGAGTAAGTCGTTCTTCCTTTCCTTTTTCTTGTTCTCGTACAAATTCGCAAAACAAAACATGACCAATGTAAATTCAGAACTATGAATAGTACTTAGCAGAATTTGGGCTTGGGTGAGAATACACTTGACTTGAGAACAAGCTTGTACTTATGTGCAGTTTCAGTTGTATTTGTGAACTGATTTATTCTATTTTTCCTAATAGGAGTGTGTTTAGTATGTGAGGCTGCAGTTGTATTTGTTAGCTGATGCATTCTATTTTTCCCAATATTGTGGCATTGAAATAATATATAGTCAGGGATTTCCTTTTGACAAATGATCTTTTTCTCCCAGGTACATGATACTTGCAACTATAACTGTGTCAGTTTTTGTAAAATATCTTTTCTATATCAGTACCATGCTCATGGAAGGACAATGGGAAAGGAAACCAATCTTCACATTCTACTTGGAACTTATCAGGGACTTGCTTCACTTGTCTACGTATCTTTTCTTCTTCCTTGTAATTTTTATGTAAGTGTTCAGCCTACTATTTACATATATATGGTAGCTCTTGGATCTATGCACTCTTGGAATCGTAGTTCATTTGTGTGTTTTATTGACTCTTAATTATTTGCATTGGGCTTCAATTAAAGTCAGATTCAGTGTTATAGTTGACAATGCACATAGTATCAATTATACATCTGGTTTACTTGTTATTGTTCTCATTTTGTTAGTTTGATAGCATTGTAAAGGCTATATACTTTATGGTTTTCCCTGCTAACATTAGGTTTTCTTCAGAAACTACGGTGTTCCTCTGCACTTAATACGGGTGCTTTACGAGACATTTAGGAACTTCAAAGTCCGTGTTGAAGATTACATCCGATATTGTAAGATCACTTCAAATATGAAGGACCGTTTTCCAGAGGCAACCCCTGAAGAGCATAATGCGTTAGTTCTATACCTAACACCTCTGCTTACTATATTAAAGTTATTGTATGTAAGAGTGCTTTTCTTAAATGCCTATGCAGAAGTGATGCACCCTGCATTATCTGTCGTGAAGAGATGACTGTTGCCAAGAAACTTATATGTGGACATCTGTTTCATGTTCATTGCCTCCGATCATGGCTGGAGCGGCAACATACTTGCCCTACCTGCAGAGCCCTGGTTGTTCCACCCGAAAATGGGGCAACTGCAACTGGAGGCCAGCAAGGAGCACAATCAGATGCTCATCGACAGGGTAATCATATAATAATGAAATAATCAAACACTGCTGGTTACCAGAATATAAAACATGTTTATAATGTGCAGATTTTCTTAATTCAACCGTTAGTATTTCAAATGAATGCAGTTTCTTTGGAATCAAAAATAGAAAAATAGAGTTGAAAGTTTGATTCAATCAAGTGGATGCTTTTGCAAATTGCACCTTCTAAACAATTGCTAATGCTACATATTCTTTTTTAACTCATCATCATTTTATAAACTTTTTAATGATACTTAATATCCTTGTTATACAGTTGTATCCATCATTCATGTTCTTTTATGTACTGCTATATATATTTTACATTTCATAGTTAACTTTCAAAACCTTGTTTATTTTCCATTTTTCCTTGATGAAAACAATTTTGCTGTTTAAAATCTTTTGAATGTGTTACTTTATGATTAAATAAGCATGTTGCCTACCTTGTCATTTCAAATATTATGACACTGCATATATGTTTATTGGCTGTTTCATTTAATATTGGATATTTTAAATTGGAACAGGAACAGGGACTAGCACTGGAAGCTCAGCTCAAAATGAGGTTGGCGGTGGTGGGGCAACTGATAATTTGAGTCGCCATCAAGCCAGACTTCAAGCTGCTGCTGCTGCTGTTTCAATATACGAGAATTCTTATGTTTACCCCTCCACATCATCTTTAGTATGGTATGAATTTTGTGCATGGAAAATATCCATGTTTTTTTCTAGAGCTGATTAAGAAATCAGTCTTATGCTGTGCATTTTGCTGGTTATTGATAGTGTTGTCTAATAAAGACATGAAAAAGTGCATAAACAAAGGAGCAAATTAGCAGCCGTATTCTTCTTATATATCAGTGTCAGTTTTTAGTTGTGCGCTCTTACTGAGGCGACTTCTCAATCTCACAGCTCTCCTGGGTACGCTCTTCTACCTCTAGTTCAAATGTCTTTGGGTGAATCCATTAACACGGGGCTTAACGAAGAACAAGCTTCCAGTGAACAGGCACAAAAGCCGCTTGTTTTCCCTGGTGGACCAATTGTATCCTTTCCTCAAATGGGGCACTTCCATTTGTTTCCTTCCCAAACACATCCAGTTCCTGCAAATCATGGAATGGAGTTTGGAGTTTATCCGAATATGCCAAGTTCGCACCTGGAAGCTCAAAGAAAACTTCTTCAGTACCAGATTGAGGTACAATTGTTTCTCTCTTTAAATTATGTGGGGTCTTTGTGTCCTTTTTCCTGAATATGAAGAATAAACTAATTTGATGATTATAGTGACCATAGAATGAAATTCTCTTCTCATTGTTCTCAATTCCGCCACCAGCTTAAGAATTACATTATAGAATCTCAATAAGCACAAATGATAGCAAATATACCCAAACAAATTGGTATTATTTCTGGATGGCATGTGCTATCTAACATTATTTCATTTTGGGATTACCAAAAAGTGGACTTCAACATTGTAGTCCCTGCCGTGGCATCAAATTTTAACCCATGAAAATGTGAAATCAATCTTACTAACTCAAGATTTTTCTACCCTCACTTTTGAACAGATTCTACAAAATCAGCTCCAGCTTTTTGCAGAGGACAAAAGGTTGAAAATAGTGTAGATGAGGGCACATCATCATCATCATCACATCATCATCATCATCATCATCATCATCATCATCATCCTCAGATAGCATAGGCAAATGGCATCTAGTCATGGGATCCATCATGAAAAAGCATAATGACTGCTCCTTATTTGTGGTTTGAACCATGAAGAGACTGTCAAATGTAGATATAGCAAAAAGAAAAAGAGAAATTCAGAAATCACGAGATTCCTCCAAGCCTCCAATCTATCATCAATTTGAATTATATATGCCCTTCATGGTGATATACTAATTTGTAAATGCACAGCCCCTCCTAAAATTGTTACATTTAGGCCTTTTTTTCCCTTAGTCTTGTAATGGGCGAATGGGGGGATGCGCGCTGTACTAGCTTTTGAAAAGTCATTTACCGTTTTATTATATACATAAATAGTAAAGTATTATTTTTGTCCCCAATATTTGAGATAAATTTTAAAGTTGTTTCTAACGTTTAAATTATACTATTTAAGTTTCTAATATTTTAAAATTGTCTCAATGTTGTCCTATTGTTAAAAATCTATTAACAGAATTGACAGTGGACAAAATTGAGACAATTTTAAAACATTAAAAATTTAAATAAGATGAAAATGTTGGGGATAAAAACGATACATTACTCTTAGAAGAAGAGGTAAATACCAAATCAGTACCCGAAAGATTCTGGTACTGACAAAATGGTACATCACTATTGTTATTGACAAAATGGTACTTGAATGATTTAAAAAATTGACAAACGTGTCCTCGTGCTCGTCGAACTACAGCTCCGGTGAGGAAGATGCTAAGCTGACCACCGATTTTTTCTAACAAGATAAGTTTAATTTTAGCTAGAATTTTTAATTAAATAAATCATCAACCTAGCTGAAAAATCCCTAATTGAAATTGAAGTTGCCCTAAATCAAATGGATTTGCCCTAAATCCTAAATTGCTCTCTTCGTTCACGCATATTCCAGGTTGCAAAATTGGAAGATGCATACAGCTAAGGCTCGTGAAAAAGCTGCAACCGCGAGAAAGTAGTCATCAATGCAAGCCTTCGACGTGGATGGTGGTTTAGATATTGTGAGCAAAACCTATGACGAAACATGCTTTTGTGCCATTTCAGTGGTTCTGTTGAAGTCAAAGACAAGTAACACCTAATAGATGGTTTCTACGATGCCCTCTGTGGAAGGTAAGTTTAAAGTGCTGATGGATATTTAACGAAGTAATCTAATAGCCCTCCTTATTTCGTCATCTCTGGTTAATCAATTTTAGTTTTCAATCATTCTCTGATCCATGAATTTTTTGTTTCATGCTAGAACACACAAATGCGGTGCGGGTATTTTTAATGGTTAGATGAAATACAAGAACAATGTGTGGAAGAAAAAGTATCTTTGGAAAATAGTAACATAGTGGGCAAATCAGAACAAAAAAAAAAAAAGAATCAATGTCAAGTGTGGGGATGATCTGGAAATTGATAGGATGATGATGGTGCTATTTGTGGTAAATAAAATAAAGGAGCATCTGAAGAGGGTTAAATTGTTGCTGATTTTTATTTGTATATTGATTGGGTTAAATCTGGCTTTCAGTATGTTTTATTTGGCTAAGTAGGTAGACAGTGGATAGTTTAAGAGTTTAACAATGACATTTTTTTACTTTGTAATGTTAAAATAATTATAATTGAGATGATTTAATGGATGTTGTTTTATTCTTGTTCTCTGACTGAATTATTGTTGTTGTGATGTGAGCAAGCTATATAAAAGATAGCTAAACATTTAAAAATAGTTATAGCAACAGAAGCTGAATATAGCCAAATTCCATCCAAAATCCATCCTAGTTCCATTCTAATTGACAATAAGTTACAACATGTAATAAAGTTGCAGATGTTCTGATGCTCATAGGAATTCCATTGTTCATAGCAGAGTCATTAATCTATATCAGACACATTAAAATACCAGTAACATAACATGAAAATAGAATCCATAACTATTCATAGTAACATACTTCAGACCCAAAATAACACTAACAAACTACAAGAAACTAGGATGGCCTACTTCAGACCCAAAATAACACTAACAAACCACAAAAAACTAGGATAGCACTAAGATGCCATAATGACACTTATGTTCATAGTAACTACTTCAGACCTAAAATAACACTAACAAACCACAAAAAATTAGTATAGCACTAACATGCCATAATGACACTTATGTTCATAGTAACTACTTCAGACCCAAAATGGAGCTAACATCAAACTGAAAATCCAAGATTCTCATATCACTTCTTCTTCTCATTTGTGAATGGCTTTGATGGTGGTGGTCCAAATGACTTTTTCCTCTTCAAAAATGGGGTGGGCATAAAGCCTGTAAACCTGTTCTAGGTGGCTGGGCTTGCTGCTGTCATAGTTTTTCTAGTCACGGTTGGTGGTCTAAATAGAGCTGATGTTTGGACTTGAAGAGTGGGCCTAACTATTCGGGCTTGTGTCATTGATCCAGACCCACTACATGTGGCTTCAACAGTCAATGGTGAGGCTGAAATTTGAGATTTAGACCCAACAGGAGGCCTGACAACCCTAGGTTGAGCAAGGAATGGTGGTGTAGTTGCTGCATATTGTTCGGGAGTTGGAGGTGTAGTTGAAGTGGCTGTCAGTCCTCCTCGAGTGATGCTGTCTCTTCTTCTTGGATTAACTGGGTTGCTCCTTACAAAAGTAGGTTTGCCTCTCTTTGTTGATGTTGGTGATGTTGGCCTTGTGGTCACTTGAGGTGCTGATTTTGAGCTAGTTGCTGGTCTAACTAAAGTGGATGCTGCTGGTACAATGTCTGCATTAGGAGGTGGTGCATTTGTTGTAGTTGTCCCATCATTGATAGTATTCTGGATCAGTTTGGCAATTAGTTAAAAAAATGTTATATAGGTTCAGATCCAACACTTTATGAACAACAAGGTAAGCTAAATTGCATTGTTTACCTGATCAGGCTGACTTTGTGGATGGTTTTGAGTGAGTTCCTCCTCATCTACAACATGTGCAGCATGTGCAGCCTCCATGGTCTCCTCCCAGTTTGCTTTTTGCTCTCTAGCTTCTTCTTCATCAATATCTTGCTCTTTAGCTACTGCTCCAATTGGTCTCTCAGAACAAGTTCTACTATTATGTCCAACCTTGCATAGAGACAATCAATAAAGTAATTCAGCATTCACATAGACACAAACATTTCAATTATATTTTGTAAATATATGTTAATTAATAATTTTGTTTGACTAACTCTATTATAGGTTTGACATGTTATTTGTCTATATCTTCTCTTGGCATTGTATTGGCTCCCAGAACGTTGCTTAGTGCTGTCCTTTTTTCTCTTCTTAGGTCTGCCAATAGGCCTTTTGTATGGAGGGGGTAGACATGGCAACCCTTTATGTTGCTCCAATACTCTTGACTTAGTATACTGTTAATGTGAAACTGGTAAGTCTTATTATATGCCTCAATGGTGAGTTTGTGATGGACATAATCTTCAGGCTTCTCATTCTTTCTCTGAATTGCTGTAGTCCCATGACAGCATGGTAGTCCAATTAGCTGCCATTTTCTGCATGTTCTCTCCCGTGTGTTCACTCTTACTCTATATTGCCACTTTCTAACTTCAAATTGGTTGTGCTAATCATCACCACACCATTGTTCTTCCCAATAATTAGCTTATCTTTTATCCTTGTACAAGAGCAGCTGTCCAGTGTAGGCCATCAATGCGTCCTTGTGAGTAGCCATTGTCTTCATGATGTAGAACCTGGACTCCTCAAGCATTGTCAAAATACTCTTCCCTCGAAGACACACAATTGTTGAATTAAAAGACTCACAGTTATTGCTTGTCAGATTATCTACCTTCGGCCACTCAAAAAACCTTGATCTCGACCATTGCTCTTGCTCAAATTTTGACAAATACTCCCACGCTTGTTTATTGATCCATTTCACATTAGCCATTGCATCATTGAACTCTTGATCAGTAGTTGCTTTCGCACATTGCCAAAATACTCCCTTAAGTTCTTTATCCTTCTATCTCTTATTCAGGTTTTTCCATATATGCATACAAAAAAATCTATGCTTGACACCTGGCATTACATATGCTGGTATTAATCCTTGCATTAAAGAGTATACTCCATAATTAGAAGATATTCATGCAATAATATAAAGAAGAATCTAACACCACAAAAATAGGTTCATAGTGCATATCACCTTCTGCTGGTCAGACATAAAAATCCATTCATTCTCATTGTAGTCCCCTATGTCACTATGTAACTCCTCAAAAAAGAATCTCCAATTTTACCTAGTCTCTGCATCCACAACCCCGTATGCAATTGGGAACAGTTGGTTGTTCGCATCTTGACCAACGACTGTTAGTAATTGTCCTCCAATTTGTAACCTTTCAGAAATGTCCTATTCAATGTGATAAAGGGTCTACACCCTGATTTAAATCCATTCTTGCAAGCAACCAAACAAATATACAAGTTCCTAAACTTTGGCAACCCATCCGACTGTGGAGTAGTCCCTATGTTTGCTCTTAACCCAGGATTAGCCTTCATTATTTCGTACAGATAGTCTCTCAGCCTAAGGTATTGATCATTCTTTGTGCCTTTAATAACATCTTTTGCCTTATCCATAGTTCTATATATCATCTTCTCATTAACCGAAATATCATACTTCACCTTAAATCACTCTTGTGCCTCCCTCTGTAACATGTTGGGATGGATTCTGAGTTTTGACACCAGCTCTTCAGCAACCCAAGCACATGCGACTGACGTACTCTTGTTGCTTCTCGGACATGTATGTTCATCTACAAATGTCTTAATCTAAAATGAGGCTGGATAGTTGGTCCTTGCACAGTAACACAACCAAGGGCAGTCGGGGTCATAGCATATCACCCTGCACCTCTTCTTCTCGTTCCTAAGATAGAATACATGTCTCCCAATTTGTATGTTTTACTTCCGCACTACTGCTTTGAAGTGGTCCATGGTCTCGAACTCCATGTTGAACTCCAAAGTAATTTTTCCATATGGTGTGTTGGGGTTATGTTGAGAAAATACAGGTTCCTCTTCATCATCAGATCCAGGAGGGCTACATAGTTCTTCAGACTTGTATTGATACATCTCAGGTCCACTGTCTCCATCTTCTCTATTCGGGTTAGGCACCTCTACCTTTGGTTCTTCATCATCCTTTCCAAGTACAATTCTCTGTCCAGACGGTTGAGGCCTGATGAACGGATTTTTGACGGTTTAGAATTCACAAATAAATCCTTGTTGCAAGTATAGTTTCTCCTTTCATACAAAAGATTGTTTGTCACAAGTAATAAAACCCCTAATAAAACTAATAACCGAAGTATAAATACTCGGGTCATCTCTTAAGGAATTGTAGGGAAGTGTTCTTATAATTGGTTATGTAAGGGTATCTTTTGGGGTTTTTGAAATAAGAAACAAGAAAAGTAAATTGCAAGGAAAATAGACTAATAACTAGAAAAGTTCTTGGCAAGGTATGAGAACTGGAAGTCCTATCCTAGTTATCCTTATCAATTATGATGAGAATTGTCTGTTTCTCCCACTTAGTTAACCTCTAACTATGGAGGAAATTCAAGTGGACTAATTAATCAACTCCTAATTAATCAACTCCTAAGGAAAGACTAGCTTTAGATGGATCCAAATCAACTAGCAACCTTCAATTAACAATCAACAAAGGAGTTTGATAACTCAAGAGTCTCCAATTACTCAACCAAAGCCAAAAATATAAACATCTAACTTAAAATCCTCCCAAGCATTTTATTAAACACTTGGAAGGCACAACACAAAAGCATAGAAAAGCAATAAGAGATAATAAGATCCAAACAACCAATTGAAAGCATCAATAACATAAATTGAAGAAAGCAATTATAAATATAAAACACCTCAAATTACATTAAATAGAAAATCAAATCTAACATGGAGTTCGTAAACCAAATTGGGGAAATAAACAAATCAACAAGAGAAATAGATGAACTAAAGTATTAGAATAAATAAAAGTAGAAGAGAAACTAAATTAAAGGAACATTGAACCTGGAATTAAGAAGAAATAAACCTAAATGGAGCCCGGAAATTACCCCCAGCGTTTTCTGCATTTTCTGCACGTGGCGTATATCACGCGTACGCGTCAGTCACGCGTACGCGTCAAGTACGCTGGTGCACGAAATTGTGATCTCAATGGCGCCAACAACTTGGTACGCACAATTGTAATCTCAACTCCTTTACACAACTTCGCACAACTAACTAGCAAGTGCACTGGGTCGTCCAAGTAATAAACCTTACATGAGTAAGGGTCGATCCCACGGAGATTGTCGGCTTGAAGAAAGCTATGGTCATCTTGTAAATCTCAGTCAGGCGATTCAAATGGTTATGGAGTTTTAATAATTAAAAGATAAATAAAACATAAAATAAAGATAGAGACACTTATGTGATTCATTGGTAGGAATTTCAGATGAGTGTTTGGAGATGCTCTATCCCTTCTGAATCTCTGTTTTCCTACTGCCTTCATCCAATCCTTCATACTCCTTTCCATGGCAAGCTGTATGTTGGGTGTCACCGTTGTCAATGGCTACTTCCCGTCCTCTCAGCGAAAATGGTCCTCTACAGTTTCTGTACGGCTAATCAACTGTCGGATTGCTCGTCTCAGATGAAAAATGCCATGCACAGATATCATATGGCTAATCAGCTGTTGGTTTTCGATTGTGTAGGAATAGGATTTACTATCCTTTTGCGTTTGTCACCACGCCCTACAGTCGCGAGTTTGAAACTCGTCACAGTCATCCCATCCCAGATCCTACTCGGAATACCACAGACAAGGTTTAGACTTTCCGGATCTCAAGAATGCTGCCAATTGATTCTAGCTTATACCACAAAGACTCTGATCTCGGTCAGATGCCCCATTGTTAGAGGGGATTCAATGTGAATCATTGATTAGAAACCCAAGAGATATACATTCAAGCTTGTTTTCATGTAGAACGGAAGTGGTTGTCAATCACGCGTTCATAAGTGAAAATGGTGATGAGTCTCACATAATCATCACATTCATCATGTTCTTGTGTGTGAATGGATATCTTAGAATAAGAATAAGCATGAATTGAATAGAAGAACAATAGTACTTTGCATTAATACTCGAAAAACAGCAGAGCTCCACACCTTAATCTATGGTGTGTAGAAACTCCACCGTTGAAAATACATAAGTGAAAATAAGGTAGGCATAGTCGTGAGGCCAGCCCCCAATGTCTAAGGACTAACAATGATCAAAAGAACTTCCAAAAGCTCGTCCAAAGATTAAAATACAATAGTAAAAAGTCTTATTTATACTAAACTAGTTACTAGGGTTACAGAAATGAGTAAATGATACAGAAATCCACTTCCGGGTCCACTTAGTGTGTGCTTCGGCTGAGCATTGAAGCTTTCATGTGTAGAGGTCTTCCTTGGAGTTAAACGCCAGTTTATAACTTGTTTCTGGCATTTAACTCTGCTTTGCAACTTGTTTCTGGCGTTTAACGCCAGAATAGGGCAGAAAGCTTGCGTTAAATGCCAGTTTGCGTCATCTAAACTCAGGCAAAGTATGGACTATTATATATTGCTGGAAAGCCCTATATGCCTAATTTCCAACGCAATTAAGAGCGTGCCATTTGAGTTTCTGTAGCTCCAAAAATTCTATTTCGAGTGCAGGGAGGTCAGAATCCAACAGCATCAGCAGTCCTTTTTCAGCCTCTGAATTAGATTTTTGCTCAGGTCCCTCAATTTCAGCAAGAAAATACCTAAAATCACAGAAAAACACACAAACTCATAGTAAAGTCCATAAATGTGAATTTTGCTTAAAAACTAATAAAAATATACCAAAAAATGAATAAAACATACTAAAAACTACCTAAAAACAATGCCAAAAAGCGTATAAATTATCCGCTCATCACAACACCAAACTTAAATTGTTGCTTGTCCCCAAGCAACTAAAAACAAAATAGGATAAAAAGAAGAGAATATACAATGAATTCACAATATCAATGAAACTTAGTCCCAATTAGATGAGCGGGACTAGTAGCTTTTTGCTTCTGAACTGTTTTGGCATCTTACTTTATCCTTTGAAATTCAGAATGATTGGCATCTATAGGAACTCAGAATTTTAGATAGTGTTATTGATTCTCCTAGTTCAGTATGTTGATTCTTGAACACAGTTACTTTATGAGTCTTGGCCGTGGCCCTAAGCACTTTATTTTCCAATATTACCACCGGATACATAAATGCCACACAGACACATACCTGGGTGAACTTTTTCAGATTGTGACTCAGATTTGCTAAAGTCCCAATTAGAGGTATCCAGAATTCTTAGCACACTCTTTTGCTTTGGATCACGATTTTAACCACTCAGTCTCAAGCTTTTCACTTGGACCTTCATGACACAAGCACATGGTTAGGGACAGCTTGATTTAGCCGCTTAGGCCTGGATTTTATTTCCTTGGGCCCTCCTATCCATTAATGCTCAAAGCCTTGGA
The DNA here is from genome assembly GCF_003086295.3 of Arachis hypogaea. Lineage (NCBI taxonomy): Eukaryota > Viridiplantae > Streptophyta > Magnoliopsida > Fabales > Fabaceae > Arachis > Arachis hypogaea. The sequence continues at coordinate 38,887,111 of NC_092040.1, forward strand.
TCCTTTTTACCCTTGCCTTTTGTTTTAAAGGGCTATTGGCTTTTTCTGCTTGCTTTTTCTTTTTCTTTCTTTTTCTCTCTTTTTTTTGCCACTCTTTTTTTTTTCACTGCTTTTTCTTGCTTCAAGAATTAATTTCATGATTTTTCAGATCATCAATAATATTTCTCTTTGTTCATCATTCTTTCAAGAGCCAACAAATTTAACATTTATAAACTTCACTATAAAAAATATGCACTGTTCAAGCATTCATTCGGAAAACAAAAAGTATTACCACCACATCAAAATAATTAAACTAATTTCAAGATAAAATTTGAAATCCAAGTACTTCTTGTTCTTTTGTAATTAAGCACATTTTTCATTTAAGAGAGGTGAAGGATTCATGGAATCATTCATAGCTTTAAGACATAGACACTTGACACTAATGATCATGTAATGAAGACACAAAACATAGCCAAACATGAAGCTTAAAAACCAAAAATAGAAAAATAAATAGACAAGGAGATTAAGGAATGAGTCCACCTTAGTGAGGGTGGCGTCTTCCTCTTGAAGAACCAATGGAACGCCTAAGCTCCTCTATGTCTCTTCCTTGCCTTTGTTGCTCCTCCCTCATAGCTCTTTGATCTTCTCTAATCTCATGGAGAATGATGGAGTACTCTTGGTGCTCCACCCTTAGTTGGTCTATGTTGTAATTCAAGCCTTCCAAGGAGGTGTTGAGTTACTCCCAATAGTTATGTGGAGGAAATTGCATCCCTTGAGGCATCTCAGAGATTTTTTGATGAGGATCTTCCTCATGCTCTTGTTGAGGTCCATGAATGGGCTCTCTTGTTTGCTCTATCCTCTTTTTAGTGATGGGCTTATCCTCTTCAATGAGGATGTCTCCTTCTATGTCAATCCCAGCTAAATTGCATAGATGACAAATAAGATGAGAAAAGGCTAACCTTGCCAAGGTGGATGACTTGTCAGCCACCTTGTAGAGTTCTAGAGGTATGATCTCATGAACTTCCACTTTCTCCCCAATCATGATACTATGGATCATGATGGCCCGATCCACAGTCACTTCAGATCGGTTGCTAGTAGGAATGATGGAGCGTTGGATAAACTCCAACCATCCTCTAGCCACAGGCTTAAGGTCCGGTCTTCTCAATTGAATCGGGTTGCCTCTTAAGTCTCTTTTCCATTGAGCTCCTTCCATACATATGTCCATGAGGACTTGGTCTAACCTTTGATCAAAGTTGACCCTTCTAGTGTAAGGACGTGCATTTTCTTGCATCATTGGCAAGTGGAATGCCAACCTTACATTTTTTGGTCTGAAATCTAAGTATTTCCCCCGAACCATTGTAAGCCAATTCTTTAGATTCGGGTTTATGCTTTGATCATGGTTCCTAGTGATCCATGCATTGGCATAGAACTCTTGAACCATTAAGATTTCGACTTGTTGAATGGGGTTGGTAAGAACTTTCCAACCTCTTTTTCGGATTTCATGTCGGATCTCTGGGTACTCATTTTTCTTGAGCATGAAAGGGACCTCAGGGATCACCTTCTTTTTTTCCACAACTTCATAGAAGTGGTCTTGATGGACCTTTGAGATGAATATCTCCATCTTCCAAGACTCGGAGGTAGAAGTTTTTGCCTTCCCTTTCCTCATTCTAGAGGTTTCTCCGGCCTTAGGTGCCATAAATGGTTATGGAAAAACAAAAAGCAATGCTTTTACCACACCAAACTTAAAAGGTTTGCTCGTCCTCGAGCAAAAGAAGAAAGAAAGAAGGGGAAGAAGAAGAAAATAGAGGAGATGGAGGGTTATAGGAGGTTCGGCCAAGAGGGGGAAAAGGTGTTTGTTTTGTGTGAAGATGAAGGAGTAGTGATGGGTTTATATAGGGGTGAGGGGAGGGTTGGGTTTCGGTCATTACAGTTGGGTTTGGGAGGGAAAAGTGTTTGAATTTTTAAAGTGAGGTAGGTGGGGTTTTTAGGGAAGAGGTATGGAGTTGATTGGTGAAGAGAATATAGGGAAGATGATATGATTTGATTGGTGAGTGAGAGAGAAAGAGAGGTGGGGTAGGTGGGGATCTTGTGGGATCCACAGATCCTGAGGGGTCAAGGATTTCATCCCTGCTCTTTTTAGGCGTGTAAACGCCCTTACTGTGCAATCCTGGCGTTTAACGCCAGATTGTTGCTTGTTTCTGGCGTTTAACGCCAGCTTTTATTCCTTTCCTAGCGTTAAACGCCAAGCTGCAACCTGTTCTGTAGCCTGTTTTTGGCATTTAACACTAGTCTGGTGCTTGTTTTTGGCGTTTAATGCCCAGAATGGTGCCAGACTGGGCGTTAAATGCCCATTCTGCTACCCTTACTGGCATTTAAACACTAGTAAGTTCCTCCTCCAGGGTGTGCTATTTTTAATGCTGTTTTTGATTTTTCTTGAATTTTTGCAATTGTTTTTGTGACTCCACATGATCATCATCCTAAAAAAAAGGAAAATACATAGATAAATAAAATTGGGTTGCCTCTCAATAAGCGCTTATTTAATGTCAATAGCTTGACAGTGAGCTCTCATGGAGCCTCACAGATATTCAGAGCATTGTTGGGACCTCCCAACACCAAACTTAGAGTTTGACTGTGGGGGCTTTGTTTGACTCTGTATTGAGAGAAGCTTTTCATGCTTCCTCTCCATGGTTGCAGAGGGAGATCCTTGACTTTTAAACACAAGGTAGTCCTCATTCAATTGAAGGATCAACTCTCCTCTGTCCACATCAATCACAGCCTTTGCTGTGGCTAGGAAGGGTCTTTCAAGGATGATGGATTCATCCTCATCCTTCCCAGTGTCTAGGATTATGAAATCAGCAGGGATGTAAAGGTCTTTGACCTTTACTAACACGTCCTCTACCTGTCCATAAGCCTTTTTCATGGATTTGTCTGCCATCTCTAATGAGAATTTGGCAGCCTCTACCTCAAAGATTTCCAATTTCTCCATTACAGAGAGTGGCATTAAGTTTATGCCTGACCCTAGGTCACACAGAGCCTTCTCAAAGGTCATGGTGCCTATGGTATAGGAAATTAAGAATTTACCAGGATCCTGTTTCTTTTGAGGTATTGTCTGCCTAATCAAGTCATTCAGTTCATTGGTGAGTAAGGGGGGTTCATCCACCCAAGTCTCATTACCAAATAACTTGGCATTCAACTTCATGATTGCTCTAAGGAACTTAGTAACTTGCTCTTTAATAATATCTTCATCCTCTTCAGAGGAGGAATAGTCATCAGAGCTCATGAATGGCAGAAGTAGGTTCAATGGAATATCTATGGTCTCTAGATGAGCCTCAGATTCCTTAGGTTCCTCAATTGGGAACTCTTTTTTATCTAGAGGACGTCCCATGAGATCTTTCTCACTGGGATTCACGTCCTCCTCCTCCTCTGTGCATTAGGCCACACCAAACAAGGTTATGACCTTGCACTCTCTTTTTGGATTTTCTTCTGTATTGCTTGGGAGAGTACTAGGAGGAGTTTTAGTGACTCTTTTACTCAGCTAGCCCACTTGTGCCTCCAAATTTCTAATGGAGGACCTTGTTTCATTCATGAAACTTAGTGTGGCCTTAGATAGATCAAAGACAATGTTTGCTAAGCTAGAGGGGTTCTGCTCAGAATTCTCTGTTTGTTGCTGAGAAGATGATGGAAAAGGCTTGCTATTGCTAAACCTGTTTCTTCCACCATTATTAAAGCCTTGTTGAGGCATTTATTGATCCTTCTATGAGAAATTTGGATGATTTCTCTATGAGGGATTATAGGTGTTTCCATAGGCTTCATCCATGTAATTCACCTCTGCCATTGCAGGGTTCTCAGGATCATAAGCTTCTTCTTCAAAAGATGCTTCTTTATTACTATTGGATGCATTTTTGCAATCCATTCAGACTCTGAGAAATCATGTTGACTTGCTGAGTCAACATTTTGTTCTGAGCCAATATGACATTCAGAGCATCAATTTCAAGAACTCCCTTCCTCTGAGGCGTCCTATTACTCACAGGATTCCTTTCAAAAGTGTACATGAACTGGTTATTTGCAACCATGTCAATGAGTTCCTGAGCTTCTGCAGGTGTTTTCTTCAGGTGAATAGATCCACCTACAGAATGGTCCAATGACATCTTAGACAATTCAGACAGACCATCATAGAATATATCCAGGATGGTCCATTCTGAAAGCATGTCAGAAGGACACTTTTTGGTCAGTTGCTTGTATCTCTCCCAAGCTTCATAGAGGGATTCACCTTCTTTCTGTCTGAAGGTTTGAACATCCACTCTAAGCTTGCTCAGCTTTTGAGGAGGAAAGAGCTTGGCTAAGAAAGCCGTGACCAGCTTATCCCAAGAGTTCAGGTTATCTTTAGGTTGAGAGTCCAACCATATTCTAGCTCTGTCTCTTACAACAAAAGGGAAAAGCATAATCTTATAGACCTCAGGATCAACTCCATTGGTCTTAACAGTATCACAGATATGTAAGAATTCAGTTAAGAATTGAAAAGGATCTTCTGATGGAAGTTCATGAAACTTGCAATTCTGTTGCATTAGAGAAACTAATTGAGGCTTTAGCTCAAAATTGTTTGCTCCAATGGCAGGGATTGAGATGCTTCTTCCATGTAAGTTGGAATTTGGTGCAGTAAAGTCACCAAGCATCTTTCTTGCATTGTTGTTGGGTTCGGCCATGTCTCTTTCTTTTTCGAGATTCTCTATAAGGTTTTCTCTGGATTGTTGTGCTTTAGCTTCTCTTAGCTTCTTCTTCAGAGTCCTTTCAGGTTCAGGATCTGCTTCAACAAGAATGTCCTTATCCTTGCTCCTACTCATATGAAAAAGAAGAGAACAGAAAAGAAGAGGAATCCTCTATGTCACAGTATAGAGATTTCTTTATGTGAGTAGAAGAAGAAAAGAATAGAAGAAGAAAAATTCGAACACAGAGAGAGAAGAGAAGAGGGTTCGAATTATGAGTAGAAGAGAAGTGTTAGTAAATAAATAAATAAATAGAAGGAGATGAGAGAGAGAGAGAGAGAGAATTCGAATATTAAAAGAAGAGAGAGGAGAAATATTTTTATTTTTATTTTATTTATGATGTTAGTTTCGAAAATTAAGAAAGGGAATGAAATTAAAAGTTAAAACAATTAGTTAAATAAAAAAGATTTTGGAAAAGAAGAAGGTGATTTTCAAAAATTAGAGAGAGAAAAGTAGTTAGGTGGTTTTGAAAAAGATAAGAATTAGTAAAACAAACAAAAAGTCAATTAGTTAGTTGAAAAAAATTTGAAAATCAATTTTGAAAAGATAAGAAGTTAGAAAAATATTTTGAAATCAAATTAAAAGAGATATGATTGAAAAGATATGGTTGAAAAAGATTTGATTTTTAAAATTGATGACTTGACTAACAAGAAACTAAAAGATATGATTCTAAAATTTAAAGTTTGAATCTTTCTTAACAAGAAAGTAACAAACTTGAAATTTTTGAATCAAGACATTAATTGCTAATATTAATTTCGAAAATAAAAGATAAAATTAAGAAAAAGATTTTTGAAAATTAATTTTAAAATTTTTGAAAATAAAAAAATAAAAAAGATTTGATATTTGAAAAAGATTTGAAAAGATAAGATTTTTAAAATTGAAATCTTGACTTGACTAACAAGAAACAACTTATTTTAAAATTTTTTGACTAAGTCAACCCAAAGATTTCGAAATTTATGAGTGAAATAAGGAAAAGATATTTTTTTATATTTGAATTTTTAATAAGGAGAGAGAAAAACACAAAAATGACTCAAAACATGAAAAATTAATATCAAAACAAAGAAGACATGCAAGAACACTTTGAATGTCAAGATGAACACCAAGAACACTTTGAAGATCAAGATGAACATCAAGACTTATTTTTGAAAAATTTTCAAGAAAAGAAAAATATGCAAGACACCAAACTTAGAAATTTGTAATGCTTAGACACTAACAAACTAAAAATGCATATGAAAAACAAGGTAAGACACAAAACAAGAAAATATGAAGATCAAACAAGAAGAATCACCAAGAACAACTTGAAGATCATGAAGAACATATGCATGAATTTTTTTTTCGAAAAATTTTTTGAAAATTAAAAAGATGCAATTGACACTAAACTTAAAAATTGACTCAAGACTCAAACAAGAAACACAAAATATTTTTGATTTTTTTATTTTATTTAATTGTTTTTGGATTTTTCGAAAATTATCTTTAGAAAAACGAAAAAGAGAAAAAAAATTTTGAAAGATTTTTGAAAACCTTTTGAAAATAAAATAAAGGTTGAAACAAAAAGAAAATGACCTAATCTGAGTAACAAGATGAACCGTCAGCTGTCCAAACTTGAACAATCCCCGGCAACGGCGCCAAAAACTTGGTGTACGAAATTGTGATCTCAATGGTGCCAACAACTTGGTACGCACAATTGTAATCTCAACTCTTTTTCACAACTTCGCACAACTAACCAGCAAGTGCACTGGGTCGTCCAAGTAATAAACCTTACGTGAGTAAGGGTCGATCCCACGGAGATTGTCGGCTTGAAGCAAGCTATGGTCATCTTGTAAATCTCAGTCAGGCGATTCAAATGGTTATGGAATTTTAATAATTAAAAGATAAATAAAACATAAAATAAAGATAGAGATACTTATGTGATTCATTGGTAGGAATTTTAGATAAGTGTATGGAGATGCTCTATCCCTTCTGAATCTCTGCTTTCCTACTGCCTTCATCCAATCCTTCATACTCCTTTCCATGGCAAGCTGTATGTTGGGTGTCACCATTGTCAATGGCTACTTCCCGTCCTCTTAGTGAAAATGGTCCTCTACGATTTCTGTACGGCTAATCAACTGTCAGATTGCTCATCTCGGATGAAAAATACCATGCACAGATATCGTATGGCTAATCAACTGTTGGTTCTTGATCGTGTAGGAATAGGATTTACTATCCTTTTGCGTCTGTCACCACGCACTACAGTCACGAGTTTGAAGCTCGTCACAGTCATCCCATCCCAGATCCTACTCGGAATACCACAAACAAGGTTTAGACTTTCCGGATCTCAGGAATGCTACCAATTGATTCTAGCTTATACCATGAAGACTTTGATCTCGGATTCAGATGCCCCATTGTCAGAGGGGAGTCGATGTGAATCGTTGATTAGAAATCCAAGAGATATACATTCAAGCTTGTTTTCATGTAGAACGGAAGTGGTTGTCAATCACGCGTTCATAAGTGAGAATGGTGATGAGTGTCACATAATCATCACATTCATCATGTTCTTGTGTGCAAATGGATATCTTAGAATAAGAATAAGCATGAATTGAATAGAAGAATAATAGTACTTTGCATTAATACTCAAGGAACAGCAGAGCTCCACACCTTAATCTATGGTGTGTAGAAACTCCACCGTTGAAAATACATAAGTGAAAATAAGGTAGGCATAGCCAAGAGGCCAGCCCCCAATGTCTAAGGACTAACAATGATCAAAAGAACTTCCAAAAGCTCGTCCAAATATTAAAATACAATAGTAAAAAGTCCTATTTATACTAAACTAGTTACTAGGATTACAGAAATGAGTAAATGATGCAGAAATCCACTTCCGGGCCCACTTGGTGTGTGCTTGGGCTGAGCATTGAAGCTTTCACGTATAGAGGTCTTCCTTGGAGTTAAATGCCAGTTTGTAACTTGTTTCTGGCATTTAACTCTACTTTGCAACTTATTTCTAGCGTTTAACGCCAGAATAGGGCAGAAAGCTGGCGTTAAACGCCAGTTTGCATCGTCTAAACTCGGGCAAAGTATGGACTATTATATATTTTTGGAAAGCCCTGGATGTCTACTTTCCAACGCAATTAAGAGCGCACAATTTGGGTTTCTGTAGCTCCAAAAAGTTTATTTCGAGTGCAGGGAGGTCAGAATCCAACAGCATCAGCAGTTCTTTTTTCGCCTCTAAATTAGATTTTTGCTCAGGTCCCTCAATTTCAGCCAGAAAATACCTGAAATGACAGAAAAACACACAAACTCATAGTAAAGTCCAGAAATATGAATTTTGCTTAAAAACTAATAAAAATATACCAAAAAGTGAATAAAACATACTAAAAACTACCTAAAAACAATGCTAAAAAGCGTATAAATTATCCGCTCATCATACGCGCACGTGTCGCTGTGCAAATCTCCAAATCATGTGCACGCGTCAGGTACGCGCATGCGTCACTCCTCGCTAGTTATCTCCTTTAATTCGTGTACTCCTTCCTTTTTTGCATGCTTCCTTTCTATCCTCTAAGCCATTCCTGCCTTGTAATCTCTGAAAACACTTAACGCAAGTATCATGGCATCGAATGGTTTTAAGAGAGGATTAAAATTAGCTAAATTAAGACCAAAGAAACATGTTTTCAATCATAGCACAAAATCAGGAAGGAAAATGTAAAACATACAATTTACATGAATAAGTGAGCAAAAAATTGATAAAAACCACTCAATTGAGCACAAGATAAACCATGAAATAGCAGTTTATCAAGGCCTTGGATGATTTCTTCTTTTATTTGTCTTCTCATTTGTTTGTGTAACATTATCTGTTACAAAATCAGTTAAGATAGGTAAGCATCTCCTCCAAGTTATGCAATGATACATGTTTCACAGCAATGATACAATGTTTATTGAGATATGATATAAGTAAACAGAAACAAAAGGTTAACCTGTTGCATTTTTTGTAACCATTTACTCTGGCATCAAGTCATCCATAATTGGAGTTCCAAAATGATCACCTTCATTAGCATCATTAGCATTATTCTCATGTTTGTCTTCATTTATTGTCTCAGCTTCTCCAGAATCACCGTCAGCCTATCTAGTTTCACCAGCTCTTCTTTCATAGGGTAAACCACTTAGTGGTGGTCTTGGATGCCTCTTTCTAACCTTCTTAACACCCTTCTCTGGAGCTGCTGCTACTTTAGTGTCTTTATCCCCATTTACTTCATTCACATCTTCATTCATAACACTACTCACACCTTTATTCAACTCATTAACCTCAATAGTGGCCTCATTCACAACTTCGTTCACAACAACACTCACACCTTTATTCAACTCATTAACCTCAAAAGTTGCCTCATTCACAAATTTATTCTCCCTCTCATTAGTCTCACCAATTACTTTATTAGTCACTTTATCTTCGTTCACATTATCAACAGACGGATTGATTTCATACACACTCTCACCACTACCATCAGACACCACATCTTCGTCAACAATTCCAGGGTTGGCATCAATAGGATGATCAAAATAAAGATGGACAGTGTTATCATTCTTCATCGCACTCTCACACATTCTCATCACTTCGGCATCCGTCCTAAGCACTCTTAAACCCTTAGCTAAATCTAAACCAGGTTCTAGCCAATACATTTCATTATATTCAGGGTAACCAAAGTCTAAAAATAAGTCCTCAATAAAAAATAAATTGCATGTCTTCATATTCACCCTATGTATCTCAGTTACTAAACCCCCATCGTATATCACATTACCGTCTCCATCCCTTTTCTAGGAACCCATGTGATGATACAAAAATATAACTAGATGATCCATCTAAAAAATAGTAGAGAAAAAATACAATGAATAAACAAGAAGTTATAAGCACAGAAAACAAACAATAAAAATGGCCCACTACTAAAACAATCAAAATAATCATAAGGTTGTCCAAAAAGGCAACGTGCACAAAACCATGGAATGAAGCGAAACCTACCTCTTCGTAGGGTCGTTCCCAGCAAAGAATGAAGACGCGATGATGCCACTTGCAATCCCTTACACTTAAAGCTCCAAATTCGACAATATCTCTCACGTCGTTTCATTCTTCTTCATGCCAAGCTTCTACAGCAACGTCTCTCACTTTCTACATGACCTTTCAGTTTTACTCGTAGTGAAACAATGGGAGATACACTTAGTCACATTAAGTCAGTAACTAGTAACAACGGTAGCTAATAAGGGCTTAAGGCAAATCCATTTGATTTAGGGAAAATTCAATTTCAATTAGGGATTTTCCAGCTAGGTTGATGATTTATTTAATTAAAAATTCCAGCTAAAATTAAACTTATCTTGTCAGCAAAAACCGGTGGTCAGCTCAGTATCGTTCTCACCGAAGCTGTGGTTTAGCAAGCACGAGGACACGCTTGTCAATTTTTAAAATCATTCAGGTGCCATTTTGTCAATACCAATAGTGAGGTACCATTTTGTCAGCGCCAGAATCTTTTGGGTACTCATTTGGTATTACGAATTCAAAATTTTTACTCATCATAGAATACTTCTAGAATGACTAATAGATAAACTTCTAGAAAAAGAAAAAAAATGAGTATAATACATATATAATAAAGTATCACTTATGCCCTTTTGTATCTATTGTATTTGAACTTCTTTAATGTTTTAATTTAAATAAACTTTATTTTTAACTTAGAAATAAATTTTAATTTTATCTTTTAATAATATCAATTTTTTACGTTACGTAGTTATTCAATTATTTTTTAATCACATCTAAGTAAATTACACTTAATCACATTACTTTCAATCTAAATAATTTTATTTTTTAATTTTACTTTTAAAGATTTTTACTCATCACGAAATATTTATAGAATGACTAATATATAAACTTGCGGTAAAAAAAAAGAGCATGGTACATATACAATAAAGTATAAATTATACATTTTGTCTCTAATGCACCAAAATTCTTTAATGTTTAATATAGTTAAACTTTATTTTTAATGTTAGAATAAATTTTAATTTTACCCTTTAATAATATCAATTTTTTATGGTAGATAATTATTCAAATTATTTTTTTAATTGTATCAAATTAAATTACTCTTAATTATATTATTTTATTCTAAATAAATTTGTTTTTAAATTTTACTCTTAATTATATTGTAAATCTCGTTAAATTAGTAGATAATTAGTCAATAAATTAGTTTTTAACAAAGAAGATTAGAAATGTGAATATGATATTAAATTATGATAGAGCTCATCGAAATGAGAATTTTGACACTAATTTCGAAGAAATCGACCCAAAATTGGACCGAATGGGCCGTGGGCCCAACCGGTTCCGCATTTAAATGAGCCTAAAGCTCATTTCCTTCACCAACATAGCAGAACAGCAACGTACTAGAGAGGAGAAAAGAAGGGCACGAAACCCCTACGTCAACTTCCGAACGCCGTAACTCCTCCGTCCGAGCTCCGATCGACGCACCGTTTGCGGCCACGCGACCGCCGCGTCGAGCTCTACGTTTCTATGGAACAATTTGATAGGTAACTCATTCTTTTTTCTCAGCCTCTTTTTCCCCAATTTTATGGAATTTGAGTGGAGGTATTGAATTTCTTTGTTCTTTGATGTTTTAGGATCCAATTATCTTGAGGAAAATGTTCACTTTTATTTATGTGAAGCTTGGGTAAGGTGAGAAAGCCATAATTTCATTTTAATTTCACTGAAATTGAGCTTTGAGTATTAAATTGGTTATATATGTGCTATAAATGTGTATTACATTGTGAATAAATAATTGGAGCTTGAAAATGTGAATATTGGAACTTGGAGGAAGCTGAGGTTAGAGTGTATTGAGCTTTTGATAGGCTATCTTTGTTTTAATTAAATTGCCTTGATCGTTACGTGGAAATCGGCCAAGGTATGATTTAGGTTTCTTGCATTTAATATATAATGTTCTGTGAAAACTTAGGCTAGATGACCATAGGATAGGCTGGAACGAATGTGTATGTAATTATTGCTTAGCCTCTTGTTAATTAGTTGATTTGGTTTGGTGTTTGTGAGAATTGAATAGCTTGATGATTATGGATTTGAGAATGTATGTTTATAGTTGATAATGCTTAATGAATTAGTGGTGATTTGGTGAATTCGTTGATGATTTGGACTATGATTATGGTGGTGATTGCTATGGTGAAGAAGATGGATATGTAGTGTTGATTTGGTAGGTTCAAAAGTGTATAAAATGAAACTTTTGAATTGAAAATGAGGTTTTTGAGGTTTGTTGCACTTTGGTTTTGGATTGAACTTCGGCAGGCTATAACTTGGCTTCCGGAACCCCAAATTGATTTTAACTTGTCTTAAATAAAAATTGGGTTCGTGAAGTTTATGCCGTTCGAAGAACGGAAGAAAAACGATTTAAAACGATTGAGTTATGCCCATTGGAAATTTTGATGTAGAATATGTAACTTATATGTAACAATGTAGGAAGCTTTCTATGATTCTGCAGCTCTGCTACTGAAATCTATTTTTCTAAGAGAACGTACGTCCACGCGTGACATGGGATTTTGGCGATGTGTGCACGACTGATGCCATGCACACGCGTAAGGGGTAGTAAGCATGTCCACGCGTACACGTGACCCACACGCACGCATGACATGGAGTTTTCATCCACGCGTACGCATGACAAGGGACGCGCGCGCGAGCGGCACTTTTACACTCCCACACGTGGCCCCTCTTCCAGCAAACATGATTTTTGAGTTTTTAAACCCTATTTCAAACTTCTAAACCTCTATTTTCATTCCTTTAGTCATTAATAATAGTATTAAACTTGATATTCAGATGAAGTTAGGAAATGAGGATTACTTGGAAATGAAGTAAAGTTGAAAAGTAATGAATTGACTATGAAATGTTACAGATGATCATGTATGATACATGACTTGTTAATCAAATTAATGATCATGTATGATACTTGGCTTGAAGGATTAAATGATCTGAGATACGAGATTCCCTGGATAAAGTACCGTGGCTTGCCACCACGTGTACCAGGTTGAAAACTCGATACTCTATTGACAATACGACGTAAGGGTGACCGAGCACTTATAAATTCCCGGGAATGTTAACTCGC